>NC_056726.1:416182516-416265016 GCF_019279795.1 Protopterus annectens | reverse complement strand
GCATTTGTTTCTTTTTGTTTTGATATTTCGTATGTGTGTTCGTATATTCTTCTCCTCAGGACTCTTTCTGTCTTCCCTATGTAGAAAGAACTTCATTTTCTACATAAGGCAATATATACCAAACCATGAGTACCACAGTTATAATATCCTTTATTTTTAATAGTTATTCCCCTACTGCTCAAATACACCTCACTGTTGTCCACTATATATTCACACTGTTTACAATGGCCGCATCTGTATGTTCCATTTCTCCTCAACCCCCCTATTGTGCCATAACCACTGAATTTATTCCTAATCTTATTAGACTCTAATAACTGCTTCATATTCAATGAATTCCTGTATACCACTTTTGGAACAATATTTTTAATGTTATTAATATCTGTGTACGATGAAAAATTGTTCCATTCCTTGGTAAACATTTCTCTTATTTTAGCATTGGAAGTATTGTATTCTACAATCATAGCCTGTTCAAAAGTACAGTCCGTTTCCTTGTTATTTATAATAGTATTAGTTTCCAATATAATTTCAACACTTCCTTTAATAGGTTTAAATTTAGTAGCTCTCCCTATCTCCACCTCCTTTCTAATGTTCTCTACAAAATCTATGGGGTATCCCCTTTCTCTGAACATTTTTTCTAAGATGTTACATTCAATAGTAAAATCTTCATTTAAACTAGTCATGCGACAACCCCTCACAAATTGCCCTTTTACTATGTTCTTTTTGCACTACTAAAATGTAAGAAAGAGTTACAAAAAGTTTTTTTCCTATAAATTTTTGATTCAAAGACATTATTATGTTTGTAAATCTCAACATCCAAATATTTTAATGAATCAAAAGAGGTGGTATAAGTAAATTTCAGGAGTAGTATTTATATAGTCAAAGAACTTTTCAAATTTATCTATACCTCCAGTCCAAAAAATGACTATATCATCTAGGAAACGGTGGTATAATGTCCAGTATTTACTAAATTCAGAATACAGTATATACTTTTCTACCCATTTTGCTAGTACAAGGTTTGCAAATATGGGTGCACACGCTGCACCCATAGCATCCCCTTGTATTTGTTGATAGTATTCTTCATTGAACATCAAGAAATTATTTTTCAATACCATATCAACTAAACTCATAACAGTTATTTTATCTACTTGAGTCAAATTCTTATCTTCATAAATTGCTTCCTCAAACATGTTTATACCCTCTCCATAGGGTATACATGAGAAGAGGTCTATAATATCAATGGTTACAAACATTAGTTCTTCCCTATATAATTCAGGGGTAATATTTCTTAAAAGATCCCAAGAGTCTTTTAATATATATTTGTTGTTTGCACATATATGTTTTACTTTCAAATCTACATATTTGGCCAAGGGGAGTGTTTTCGAACCTTCAGAGGAAACTATTGGCCTAAATGGGGGATCCTCTATGCTTTTATGAACCTTGGGTATTCGAAAGATAATTGGTATCCTTGGTTTCCCCACTTGTAAATATTCATATGTTTTTTTACTGATAATACCTTCTAACAACATATCCTTCAAATTTAGGTCTATTTTGTGGTACGCCACATTCACCTCATTTATAGAAACACAAGCGTACTTTGTTTCGTCTCTCAAAATGCAGTTCATTTTGCCCTCATACATAATATTGTCCATTATAACTATACCCCCTCCTTTATCCGGTTTCATAATTCTAATATCAGAATCATTCCTTAACATATTCAAAATCTGATATTCTTCTTTAGTAAGATTAGTTTTATAAAAACCCTGATTATACAGTCTCCTAATTTCTTTCTCCAGAACCATCTCCAGGTTCTTGATCTGCGGATGCAGGGGGGGGATTAAAAATAGAATGATGGACCAGACCTGAGTCCTGAGGAGTAGAATACCCATTCATAATAGTTTTTAAATTTAATTTTCTCATACATATTTTCATATCAATAATAGTTTTAACTATATCCCCTTTATTGTAGGGAATAAACTTCAGTCCCTTAATTAATAGGTCAAAATGTTCATTTATAATAGAAATGCCACTATAATTATATATAGAAAAATCTTTGTAAGTAAATTTAGGACCAATACTAGGAATTTCACTATTATCCAATATGGGGGGTGGGTGTGAATAGTCTAAAACCTCCCTCTCCCCCTTCTCCCCCCCCTTCTCTGAAAATCCTGATTATTTCGATAACCTATACTCCTTTCCCCTCTATCCAAAGGTGGAAATTCAGTATTATAGTCAAGACCATTCCATTCTCTTCCCACTTCCTCATTATTCCTAGGAGTGTTATACTGATATTTGTTATTCCTTATAAGTTTGTCACCCTGATTATCCCATTTGGTATAAGGAGGCTTGGGATAACTATTGTCGTTATTGTATTCTTCTATATCCCTTTTCAGTTTATTCATCTTTCTTTGTATCAATTCATTGCATTTGAAATCAATATCATCTCTAACTTTATAATATCTAACACTCTCATCCCTAATCCCATGCATTAAATCATTTTTTATATTGGTATCTAACACATCAATCTCCCCTTTTAGTGTCTCTTGCACCCTAATATTTTCTTTAATAACCAGCTTTAAAATTTCTAAACCACAATCATTAAAAACATCTAATAATTCTTTATGAAAATCTGAGCCTAACTGCACATTGTTTGGGTATTTCCATACCCTTAGTCCCTTAGGGACTATTTTCCTTTTTATGCACTCATGTAAATAATCATTTTCAATATTTAGAGTCTTAAATTTTAACATTAGTTTTTGAAGTTTGTCCATCTTGACAGCATATGACTCGCCATCAGGCAAGTTAACATTGCGCTTGAATTCAAAATTGAATGGATAAGGCTTGTGTAACCATTCATTAATATTTTTTCTTAAAGTCAAATTAGTAACAGTACCTTCCGATGCCTTCCCCACAGAAGGCTGAACAAAATTACTAGTGTTGTCAGCTCCCAACGAACTTCCTCTGCTATTGTGTCGTGCTGTATTCCCAAAAATAAGTGGCGTTGCTGCAGGATTAAAGCTGTTACCATTCGGTTCGCCATTTTCAATATTTAACGCCATTTGCTCACCACTAGTCCTTTTCCTTTTTATTTTGATATGTCCAGACCCTTCGGTCCATTCTGGTTCAGCACACGCGTTGGAATTGCGCTTAACTAAAAGCGACTGGCACAACGGAGTTAACAAGTCTATTAACTCAGTGAGCTGACCAATCAGCTTACGCGATTGCCCCATCTCCTCTTTACTGCTTGCAGGCGAGCCCCCTTCCATCTGCCCGGTGAAGGAAACAACAACCAAACAAAAAAAAAATGTTGGTGTTTTCTTGTTTAAAAAAAAAAAAAAATATATATATATATATATATATATATATATATATATATATATATATATATATATAAGGGCTGTTTTAAAACACATGTACACATATTGATGGTCTCCCAACACTTCGCTTAGCTCATTAAGTTGATTCTTGTTAAAAAAAAAATAAGCGTAATTTTATATTTAAAATGTATTTTGGTACAAACATATTAAGGACCTACATAAGAGTGGAAGTCTGAGTTATTGTGAAAGACTAAAAGCACTTGGTCGTGTGCAGTACCCTTTGCAGTGGTCTGGAAAGTGAGCTTGCCCAGACATGTTGGGCATATGGGGGATAGCTGATTCTAGGGGTGTTTGGGGTTGTTACCTGTAAGTGCTAGAGAGTCATCAGATTTCCTTCATAAAAGTATGAGTGGAATGGAAGGTGTGTTGAGTGGTTCACTGGCAGAGTGGCCACTGCATGGAACAGGCTGGTAAAATGGAACAGGACAAATATTGGCTTGGATATTTTAAGAACAGCCTGGAAACACACCACATGAACTAATGAATGGTATTCTGGCTAAAGTGGATGGGCATTGTTGCCTGTGCTGGAAGTACTGATATGTCTGTATGTAAGGATGGAAATATACTTATAACAAATAAGAAACTAGAAAGGTCTCATAATTTAAAGTCTGTGGACTATATAAGCATGCTTGGAAGGAGCTGATAATAAGAATAAGCATTATAGCTTGTGGTCTTTCAAATAACTAAGCAACAGCTAAAAAAAAACACAGAATAGTTATGTAATGTATGATTTTAGTAAATCAAGAAATAAAATATATAATCGTCATATAAGATGAAGCAGTCTGCTGAATTTTGATATTGGCGACAGGATTTAATAACATGGGTTTGTGTATAATAACACTACTGTCTTAACTTGTCATAAAGAGTTTATATCAGAATGTCAAACTGTGTGAAGTCCGAACACCACAACATCGAACTGAATACTCCGAAACTTAATTAGTCCAAACACTCAAAACTTCAAAGATCGGAACTCCTAATGGCCATTGTTGGCCCTTCTGTACATATGCATGACGTCTCCACTGTGGTGTGATCTCGGAGTTAGTATATTTAAGTAGGGAGAGTGTGGGGCACAGCCCCCCACATTGGGAGGTGTGGGGGTGAAGCCCCCACATTAGTAATTGTGTAAATGTGTTTGTGTGTTGTTATTTGATAGTATGGGTGTAAAGCTGGCCGACCATTGTTTTTTGGAGTTCTGTTTTTCGCAGTTTTGAGTGTTCAGACTAATTACGTTTCAGAGTTGTCAGTTCGATGTTGTGGTGTATGGACGTATCACAGTTCGATTATATGATATAGACCCATCATAAATGACATACACTACATTGAACGTCAAGGGGAAGCATGAGGATTTTCTTATGTAAGTAAATATGCATAACAAGTCATTAATTGTTTTAACTTGAATTGTAGTCTTTGTACCCATCTTGACCATATATAATACTTAAGCGGTTACCAAGGTGACTAATGTTTTATACATGACATCAAACTGACAAAGCTGTTCAAGAGAAACAATAGAAGCCTGAACTTGAAATGTCACAGAATGTAACAATCATATTCTGAACAAATAGTATTAAATTGACAATAGACAGTTTAATAACATGGGATTGTGTATAATAACACCATTGTTTTAACTTGTCATAAATGACATACACTATATTGAACATCAAGGGGAAGCATGATGATTTTCTCATACATGTAAATGTGCATAACAAGTCATATTATTGCTTTAACTTGAATTGTGGTTTTGTAACCCATCTTGTCCATATATAATACTTAAGGTGTTACCAAGGTAACTAATGTTTTATACATGGCATAAAACTGACAAAGTTGTTCAAGGGAAACAATAGAAGCCTGAACTAGGAATGTCACAGAATATAACAATCACATTCTGGACAAATATTATTAAATTGACAATAATCACTCAGTGTAATCTTTGCTGATTATACAAAATATAATGTTGCCATTTAAATCTAAAAACTTTTAGTATATGCCATCAAATGACAATTTAGGAATATGGAAAGGGAACTTGTAAACCCAGCCACTGGGAATGCACAAGCCAGTGCATTTCTTTGTCCCAAGCCCAGATAAATGGGGAGGGTTGTGTCAGGAAGGGCATCCAGCACAACATTTTGCCAAACCATATATGCAGAAAACAGTACAGAAATTCATACCAGATCGGTCGAGGCCCGGGTTAACAACAACCGCCACCAGTACTGTTGGCCAACAGGGTGCTGGTGGAAATTGGGCTACTGTTGGCCGAAGGAGGAGAAGAGGCAGAAGGCATGCCCAAAGGCAGGTAAAGGCTAAGACTGTG
This sequence comes from Protopterus annectens, assembly GCF_019279795.1. Lineage (NCBI taxonomy): Eukaryota > Metazoa > Chordata > Ceratodontiformes > Protopteridae > Protopterus > Protopterus annectens. The sequence goes on along the minus strand of NC_056726.1, from coordinate 416,259,334 downwards.
ATAGTGAGGGTCAGAACTTTGAATGTTGGCAGTATGACTGGTATAGGGAGAGAGCTAGCTGATATGATGGACCGAAGGAAGGTTGGTATATTGTGTGTGCAAGAGACCAGATGGAAGGGGAGCAAGGCTAGGTGTATCGGAGGCAGTTTCAAATTGTTTTATCATGGTGTGGATGGGGGGAGAAATGGCATAGGCATTATCCTGAAGGAACAGTATGCTAAGAGTGTTTTGGAGGTGAAAAGAGTGTCGGATAGAGTGATGTTTATGAAGCTGGAAATTGATGGTGTAATAATGAATGTTGTTAGTGCATATGCTCCACAAGTTGGGTGTGTGATGGATCAGAAAGAAAATTTTTGGAGTGAAGTGGTGATGACTGTATCCAAGGGTGAGAGACTGGTGATTGGAGCAGATTTCAATGGGCATGTTGGTGAAGGGAATAGAGGGGATGAGGAAGTGATGGGTAGGTATGGTGTTAAGCAAAGGAATGCAGAAGGTCAGATGGTAGTGGATTTTGCGAAAAGGATGGACATGGCTATGATGAATACGTATTTTAACAAGAGGGAGGAGCATAGGGTGACATACAAGAGTGGAGGAAGATGCACACAGGTGGATTATATCTTATGTAGAAGGGCCAATCTGAAGGGGATTGGAGACTGTAAAGTGGTGGCAGGGGAAAGTGTAGTTAGGCAGCATAGGATGGTGGTTTGTAGGATGGCAATGGTGATCAAGAAGAGGAGGATGAGTGTGAGGGCAGCACCAAGGATCAAATGGTGGAAATTGAAAAAGGGTAATTGTGAGGTGATGTTCAGGGAAGAGTTAAGACAGGCACTGGGTGGCAGTGAAGAGTTACTGAATAGCTGGGTAACTACAGCAGAGCTAATAAGAGAGATGGCTAGAAAGGTGCTTGGTGTGATATTTGGAAAGAGGAAGGAGGACAAGGAGACCTGGTGGTGGAATGAAGAAGTACAGGAGAGTATACAGAGAAAGAGGTTGGCGAAGAAGAAGTGGGATTGTCAAAGAGATGAAGAAAGTAGACAAGAGTATAAGGAGATGAGGTGCATGGCAAAGAGAGAGGTGGCAAAGGCTAAGGATAAGGCGTATGAAGAGTTGTATAAAAGGTTGGACACTAAGGAGGGAGAAAAGGACCTGTACCAATTGGCTAGACAGAGGGACCGAGTTAGTAAAGATGTGCAACAGGTAAGGGTGATAAAGGATAATGAGGGAAATGTACTCACAAGCAAGGAGAGTGTGTTGAGCAGATGGAAAGAGTACTTTGAGGGTCTGATGAATGAAGAGAATGAGAAGGAGAGAAGGTTTGATGATGTGCAGATAGTGAATCATGAAGCGCAGTGGATTAGCAAGGAGGTAGTAAGGATAGCTATGAAGAGGATGAAGAATGGAAAGGCTGTTGGTCCCGATGACATACCTGTGGAAGCATGGAGGTGTTTAGGTGGAATGGGAGTGGAGTTTTTAACTCGATTGTTTAATGAAATCTTGGAAAGTGAGAGGATGCCTGAGGAATGGAGAAAAAGTATTTTGGCACCAAATTTTAAGAATAAGGGTGATGTGCAGACCTATGGTAACTACAGAGGGATTAAACTAATCAGTCACAGCATGAAGTTATGGGAAAGAGTCGTGGAAGCTAGGTTAAGAAGGGAGGTGATGATTAGTGATCAGCAGTATGGTTTCATGCCAGGAAAGAGCACTACAGATGTGATGTTTGCTCTGAGAGTGTTGATGGAGAAGTACAGAGAAGGTCAGAAGGAGTTGCATTGTGTCTTTGTGGATTTAGAGAATGCATATGACAGGGGGGCTAGAAAGGAGTTGTGGTATTGTATGAGGAAGTTGGGAGTGTCAGAGAAGTATGTAAGAGTGGTACAGGATATGTACGAGGGTAGTGTGACAGCAGTGAGGTCTGCGGTGGGAGTGACAGATGCGTTTAAGGTGGAGGTGGGATTACATCAAGGATCAGCTCTGAGCCCTTTCTTATTTGCAATGATGATGGACAGGTAGACAGACGAGATCGGACAGGAGTCCCCGTGGCCTATGATGTTTGCAGATGACATTGTGATCTGTAGTGAGAGTAGGGAACAGGTGAAGGAGATCCTGGAGAGGTGGAGATATGCTCTAGAGAGAAGAGGAATGAAGGTCAGCAGGACTAAGACAGACTATATCTGTGTGAATGAGAGGGAGGATAGAGGAATGGTGAGGATGCAGGGAGTAGAAGTGGCAAAGGTGAATGAGTTTAAGTACTTGGGATCAACAGTTCAGAGTAATGGTGAGTGTGGAAGAGAGGTGAAGAAGAGAGTACAGGCAGGATGGAGTGGGTGGAAAAGAGTGTCAGGAGTGATTTGTGACAGACGAGTACCAGTAAGAGTGAAAGGGAAGGTCTACAAGAGGGTAGTGAGACCAGCTATGTTATATGGGTTGGAGACAGTGGTATTGACCAAAAGGCAAGAGTCAGAGCTTGACGTGGTAGAGTTGAAGATGTTAAGATTTGCACTGGGTGTGACGAGGATGGACAGGATTAGGAATAAGTATATTAGAGGGTCAGCCCAGGTTGGAAGGTTTGGAGACAAAGCCAGAGAGGCAAGATTACATTGGTTTGGACATGTGCTGAGGAGGGATGCAGAGTATATTGGGAAAAAGATGCTAAGGATGAAGCTGCCAGGTAACAGGAAAAGAGGAAGGCCTAAGATAAGGTATATGGATGTGGTGAGAGAGGACATGCAGGTGGCTGGTGTGACAGAGCAAGATGCAGAGGACAGGAAGAAATGGAAACAGTTGATCTGCTGTGGTGACCCCTAATGGTAGAAGCTGAAAGAAGAAGAAGAAGAAGAGGAAAGGGAACTTGTAATCATTAATCACAATAAATGAATTTGTTGCTTTTGACCTATAATTTCACTCATTTTATTATAAGAAATGACAGATATGAAAATCCTTATGTTTAGGAAATGGGGGGAAAAGGGATGCACTGATAATTAAAATGCACTAACTTTCATTAATGATCACATAAAACAAACTTGATGCTTTAAGTAAGTTAGCAACAAACAAAGTGATTACTTAAATGCTGGCAGACAATGAAATATAACTTCTCATATATCCAGTGAAATACATTGTATTGTAAACATTAAGTATAAATATTATTGCCATCTATTTATATTAAGTAATAAGTTTTGAAAGACTTCATCAGTAAGGGTGAATATGTTAAATAACCATGTGCTATAATCTTTTAATGAGGCTTTATATATGATACGTTCTACTTTACTATGATTGAATGGCTTATCATCTGTCTTTCATGTAAAAATTAATTGTTTATACAATAGGTAAACATTTATATTGTATTAGAATTCTATCTAATCTACAATAGTACATCTGTTCAAAATAATATAAATATTGCTTATTACTATTACAAATATTCTCCATATGATTCAATTTATAGAGCTCAGGTGTTCTGGATTGTCAAGGTATGAGTGATAATCTGATGGACATAGGTTTATCCATCAGATTACGAATGATTTTCATTCCATGGCTAGTGCGGATCTTAGTTTTGTTAACATTTATTAATTTAAATTTGTTATTTCACAAAACCATTTTTAGTATGCCTGACCAAAACATTACCTTATTGGTAAACACTCTAAGTATAAAACTGATAATTTCCTTTAAAAGCTCAAACATATACTTTATAGTTATCAGAGGAAAATGTTTATTAGTCACAATAAAACAAAAAAATATATATATAGTCTAAATAACCTAAGATGGATTTAAATTTATTATCTTTAAATACCAATGGCTTAAACAATCCTAGCAAGAGATCAAATCTACTGAAATATTTAAAACTGAACAAAGCACAAATTGTCTTCCTTCAAGAAATTCATGTCAAAACAAATGACAATTGCAAATGGAATCCTAAGGAATATATGATATTGGCGCAATCCACTTCTAAGGCAAAGACAAAAAGGTTAATAATTTTATGGAAAACAAATGTGATTAACCCAGAAATCATTTATAAGTCTTATGATAGAGAAGGCCTTATGGCATTAGTAATAGTTAAATATAATAACAAAATATGGATCCTAGCCAATCTATACTGGTTCCCAGGCATTGGAACAGGAACTGTTAAAAAAACACTTGGATTTCATTTCCAATAATTATAAAGGCAACTTAATATTAGGAGGAGATTTCAACTGTATATTTGATATTTCTGAAGCTACAAATAAAAGACCGTTGCATACATCTGCTGTATCAAAAGCTTTAAACAAGTGGGTAGAATCATTTCATCTTGTGGATACTTTCAGATTTAAAGAAGATAAATCGTTGTTGTTTTCCTATCAAGATCACAGATTTGGTACCCAAACTAGAATCGATAAAATATTTGCTGCCCATGATTTACACTCCAAAATCATTAATTTCTCAATAATGATCAAACTGGATTTATATATCATAGACACACACATGACAATATTAAAATGATAATTTCTCTTCTAGATTATGTTAATAAAGAAAATAAAGAAACACTCATAATTGGCTTAGATATAGTGAAAGCCTTTGATTCCCTAAATTGGGACTATTTATTCAAAATCCTAATGCTACTTGAATTTCCTACATCCTTTGTTTATCTCCTAAAGAATATATGTATGTGTATATATATATATATATATATATATATATATATATATATATATATATAATATATATATATATATATATATATATATATATATATATATACATACATATACACACACAAATAATTTAGCGTATGTCAAGTTAGGGCCTTTTACCTCTGAATCTATACATATAACAAAGGCACTAACCAAGGATGTCCCATGTCACCGATTCTATTTGCTCTGCCTATTGAAGTACTGGCAGATTCAATTCGTAACAATATAAAAATCAAAGGAATAGATGTTTATGAACAATACAATTCTAAAGTAATGCTATTTGCTGATGACATATTACTAACATTAATACAACAGAGACAGTAGAAGAATTAGATATATTAAATGACAAACTTCATATGACTTCAGGACTCCATTTCAATACATCAAAATCAAATTTTTTATTTTTAAATTAAAAAAAAGAACTGCAGACTAAGGGTGATCACATCATAGGGAAACAAGAATCTACCTTCAAATATCTAGAAATGAGTTATGCAAGGATAATAATGAATTAGTCTCAAACAATTACAATAATATCATCAATATAATTACAATCTCTGTGGAAAAATGGAATAAAATAAGATTAACATTTGAAGCATTTGAAGATAGACTACAGTTAATAAAAATGGTTTTACTGCCCAATATCCTATATATAGCCTTGGCAATACAACTGTTACCAGAAAGGAATATACTTAAAGAAATAAATTCATGCCTAATAAAATTTTTATGGTTTCCCAAAAGAAACAGAATAGCTTTAATACATCATATCAGACCATGGAAACAGGGAGGATTAAACTTTCCTGATATTGAAACACATATAAAAGCATCAATATCTAAAACAATCTCAGATTGGATAAGTCTCTACAAACTGGAAAGAATTACTATCTGTAATATCAATAAATGAATTTGATTTACAAAAAAAAATTTCAAATAACAGATAAAAATACATTTGCCATGATACATATTATGTATTAGTATGCAATATAACATAACTAAACACATTAAAACCCGTATGATTAATTATTACATTGACTCATTTAGGAAAATTATTAATGCAAATATAGATTTAAAAATCTGGTTTGATCTTTTAACACCATTTATAGTCACAGAGAACTTTCCACATAAAAATATATAGAGAAATGATTAATTCATGGGAACAGAAAGGATTTGTTTGTTGGCTCCAATGTATCCAAGAACTAAAATTTATTTTAGTTATTTTATTTTATTTTATTTTATTTTACATTTGTTGACCGGGCTAGTCTAGCTGGATATATGTCCATTTTCAGTAGAGGCCCGGGGAGATAAGCTCCAAAAATTATAATCTCTAATGATAATAAGTAAAAACCATTAAAGAACTACATGTAAAGTAAATAGTACAATAGTTATGGAATAACAAAAGAATTGTAGCTCATGACATACATGGAGAATACAATAACATGTACAGAGAGTAGGGATATAGGAAAATAAGATGAAAAGTAGATATTTAGAAGGAGTTACAGGTCAGTGGATGCTGATTTGACATAGAAATTGGGAAATTGCAGCTGTGAAGTAAAGTCAGGGGTGAAATAAAGTTAGTCAGGATTAGTACAGGGGCACAGCCATTGTGTTTTGAGGTATAGCTTGAGTTTCTTTTTAAAGGGAGATTTTGAGGGAATAGATGAAAGTTCAGAGGGAAGCAGGTTCCAATCTTTTCCAACAGTGTTAGAGAAAAGGGAGTCTCCGGCCTTGTTGTTTGACTTGACAGTGTCTATAAGAAGTTTGTTTGCAGATCTTAGGGACTTTAGGTTATGGTATGGACGAATCAGACTGGATAGTATAGGTGTTTTGTCAGGTTGATACAGAATTTGATGGGCTATGCCAAGTTGGTTAATTTTTAGTTGCTGCTGATATTCCAGCCAGCCTAGTTTTTTTTAAATTAGTACAGTGGTGGGTTCTGTAGGGGTTTCCTGTGGCAAATCTGGCTATGTTGTGGCAGGAGATTTCTAGTTTTGACAGATTTTTTTTGATAAGTTGGTAAATATGGGAGAGGCATAGAGAAGGGGTGAGATAAGGTGGGAGTGGGCGATAGTTGTTCTAGATTCTGGAGTGAGGAAAGGTTTGATTCTGTAAAGAGAGCCTATTTTCTTGTTAATGGTTTTAAGTGTGTTGTCAATATGGGTATCAAAGTTAAGGTTGTTGTCAATGGTAATGCCTAGTAGTTTGGTAGTAGAGTCTTGTGATATAGGTGTGCCATTTTTTGATGTTATAGTAAAATCAATGTGGGGAGATTTGCTGGAAGGTGTAAAGAGGAGCAGTTTAGTTTTTTTAGGGTTAAGTAGTAGACAGTGCTGGGAAAACCATTCTTCTACAGAGTTAAATATGTGTTGTGTGAGGGAGTGAATGTCTGATACAGATGTGGCTGAGCAGATTAGTGTTGAATCGCTCATGATTGTATACATGTAGCTTGGGGAGCAACTTGGTGTAGGTCATTGATAAATAAAGAAAATAGGAGGGGACCTAGTATAGACCCTTGTGGGACACCAATGTTGACAGGTAGTTGGGAGGATAGAGTGGAGTTCCAGAGTACTGCTTGATGTCTGTTACTTAAGTAGGACTTAAACCAGTTAATAGATTGGGTATCAATTGATAAGGATTGAAGAATGCTTATGAGTATTTGGTGGTTGACCATGTCAAAAGCTTTGGATAGATCTAAGAAAAGTGCAGAGGAAAGGGTGTTGTTGTTGCGATTTTTGTTGATTGTGTCTGTAAAGGAGAGGAGGGCAGTGGTGGTACTGTGGGATGGTCTGAAACCATGTTGGGTGTTAGAGAGTAGGCTATTTTGGAGAAGGTGGTGAAGCAGTTGCTTGTGGATACACCTTTCCATAATCTTAGATAAGTGTGAAAGAAGGGCTATAGGGCGGTAATTAGAGATTTCAGTAGAATTTCCACCCTTATGAAGTGGGATAATATGGGAGATTTTCCAAAGTTTAGGCACATATCCTTCAGTGATGGTTCTGTTTATCAGTATTGAAACTGGGAAGGCTATTGATTTAGCTGCTAATTGCAAGTATTCTGCGGGTAGTAGGTCAGCAGAGGGAGTACATGGTTTGAGTTTTTTGAGAAGGGAGAGAATATAAGTTGTAGGGATAGGTTGGAAGTGAAATGGTGGGGGTGGGTTTAGGTTGCTGTTAGACATGTTTGTGTTTTTGATGGGGAGTTGACTTGCTAAGGTTTGAATAGTTTCAGTAAAGAAGGAATTAAAGGAATTTGCTGTTTGGTTGGGGTTACTTATGTCAGAGCCTTGTGGGTTGGGTGTGACAGGTTTACTTGGCTGTAGTAATTGATTTATGTTTGCCCAGAACTTTTGTGGGTTATTTTGGCGAGTATGTTGAGGTTTCAGGTAGTAGTTTTTTTTATCGTTCATTATTGCTTTTTTGGTCTCATTTCTCAGTTGCTTAAAGATTTGGTAGTCTGCTGTGTTTTTAGTTAAGCGAGATTTGTTCCAGGCTTTATTTCTGAGAGTGATTTTTTGTTTGGTTTCAATTGAGAGCCAGGGGGAAGATTTAGTTCTGATTCTAATGGGGTGTGTGGGGGCATGGTAATTGAGTATGGTCAGAAACATAGCATTAAAGAAATCTACAGCTTCATCAAGAGAAAGGTGTTTTAAAGGTGTCCAGTTACATGCTATCAGTTCATTTTGAAATAGTTCCAAGTTCAAATTTTTTTTGGATCTGATTGTTCTGGTTATGCTTTGGGTAGGAGGGTTGGTTTTGAGCCTGATGATGTAGGTTAATAAGTGATCACTTATATCATCAGGGAGGGTTCCTGTTTCATAAGTATGGGGTTGATTGTTGGTGAGTATCCAGTCTATGGTACTTTCCTTTTTGTTAATTTTATTTATTCTAGTTTTAGATATGCAAGTAATAAAAACAACATACAAAATTCCACAACAGGGCTGGCTAACTTTACAGAGTATTCTTTCATATTTGCAAGATTTAAGTAGAATAATTAACAATTCTTCACTTAAAGAAATATCTAAGTTTACGAAATACATATATGAAATCATATATAATAACTTTGACATGGGAAACAGTATTTCAAAATTTTACAAAATATTGATAAACTATAAAACAACACCCAAAACCTCATACTGGAAATATATAACAAAAGGACACTCAATACAGTTAACTGAAGATATTAAAACAAATATCTTATTATCGATAAAATATACATCCTTTACACAATACTGGAAAGTTTTTAATTGTAAATACTTGCACAGAGCATTCTTAACCCTAGACAGAATCAGTAAAATTAGTTCTTCCATAAAAGGAATATGTTGGAGATGTGAGCAAGTACACAATGCAGATTGCAGCCACATTTTCTTTGATTGTGTTAAAATTAAGCCATCTTGGAATGGCATTAACAACTTTCTACAAGCTTTATTTAATGAATCATTTTATTTAACTAAAGCTCTTGTATTATTAAATGTGAATGAAGGTCCTCATTTGAATAAGTTAAACATGCATCTAGTATGGACTATACTTGCAATTTCAAGGAAGTGTATAACAAGAAGATGGAATACAAACACAATACCAAATTTGGAAGACTTCTACAGCCTACTGAAGATCACAACATTATTGGAAATGAAAATTAAAGAACTAAGAATTTATACAAAGCCATTTATCAACAACCCTTGGGGGAAAGTCTTATCGTTGATTGACACTATACAATAATTGATCAGATACTCTGATAATGGATTGGACATACTTATAAAGTAACTGCATACTTTAAGACCTGTTATAGTGTCAGGCTAATGTAAATAGTGTACATAGTTGTTTAAGATATTATGTATAAATACTATGGAATTCATTCAAATGTATTTGAAAAATAAAAAAAATTTTGAAAAGGATTCTGTATGAACCCTATCCTGTGCTATCTTCATCTCTAACAGTGGAGATGAACTTCTCTGATTCAGTCAGTGGTGGCTTGGTAGCAAGACCATACTCCATAGCCTTATGTTCATGTGCAATTGCAGCTGCCAAACATCTGACTATTGTAATCATATCACTGACCCTGTGTCTTATTTTGGAATATATACATCAATGGCCTCCACTGTGTTAACATCATTCACCACCTGTTCCAAAATATGGTCATGGGAAGACTTGTCTCCCCTCCCACTCTAGGAATGACCTATGGTGACATAGGCTCTAAATGATAACATCAATCTCAACATCAGAATATGGCATTGTATGAAAATGTCTTGGATACTATAGCCCTGTATGAAAGGAAATATAATAGGAAAAAAATCCATAAATAAAAAAAAAAAATGATTGTTAAACCAACACAATATATTTAAATGTATCCGTACATCATACAAAAATACTGGAAAGGGAAGGCTCCATATGAGTGCAAACAACTCCATATAGATTCCATCTTCCCCTTAAACAGAAAATAAATAAATAACTTGATTATTAAATACACACCAAAAAATATCCATGACTGTATCCATCTATCATACACAAAATACATGATAACGGAAGGCTTCATATAAGTATTCATAACTTAATAAAGATTTCTACTGTGAATGCAAAAGAAAGAACTTGAAAATAAATTCATAGCATAACAAAGATTTCTGTCACTCTGTAGTACACTGCAGCATTTAAAAATAATAATGTATGTCTGTCAAGGAAAAATGCTTAACAGTTTTTCTTGTGATGTCAACTTCCATGGAGGGCAGCCAGGTAGACATCGGAGCCTTAACATAATTGTCTGTGCTATTAATGCCAAAACCCATGTCCTTAATAATAATTAATGCAAAAGTCTTCTGAACAAAGTGGTCAGCATTCAAGATTGAAATTTCCATTAAACTGTCATTATTATGTAGAAAAATACTTCGGGGTCATGACATAACTGTGGTGTGCATGCCCATGCTAACAGCTACTGAGAATAAAGCAGACAGTAAAGAAATAGTTGCATTGTAAAATACAATGCATAGTTAAGGTTAAAATATATCCAGCTTGTTCATAACAGCAACCTAGCTTTGCAGCAAAACAGTTGTGAAAGTAGCAACAAGTTTTCAAAGTATCAGTAAGTAACATTATCAAGCTCTCTGGCTCTAAACAGTTTTCCCTACTATGATACAATATCTTTAACTACATGATTACCTGTATATAATGCAGATTCAGCCCTCTGGGTATGCAAATGAGGTGTGAACTCATTAGCATTTATAAATTACAAAATCTGCACTAAGTGCAGGGAATGCCAACATAGTGTAAGGATCGATATGACTGCATGCACACTTCCTGCTTCTGCAAGGATAAGCACTGAGCAGTTTTTCCTGCTAGGTGCTTGCTGAATGTTTAGTCTGACTGCCGTATCAATCAATTTTTCACAGTCAGTGTTCTTTGATGCACATTTACTGAAGGTGTGTCAGGGAGAAGGGACTTAAAATAAATTTGTGACTACAATTGACTGACTTAAGAAAGTAACATTCCTAACATTTATATGAATTATTTATGACAACAGTTTTTGCTTTTAAATACAATTTTCTCTGCAATTCTAAGGAAGTAGATTACTCATTGAAAAATATATCAACTGCAAGACAAAGTACATAGCAGTCATGTTAGAGAAGACTAGATATGTGAATGATGTTCACAAAATAAAGAGAAGAAAAGAAGTCCAAAGTTCAGTTTTTATTTTATTTTGTGTGAGGAAAGATTAGCTTCCTGTTGCCAGTATCACAACCATCAACACATCTAACTGCAAATTACACAGGACAAAGGTCAGAAATTTGTTATGTTGCATCTGTAATGTCAACTGACATTATGTCACACCTTGAATATATGTAATAGCCTTTTTATCTTCACAGTATAACTATTTGTGTGTGGCACATACTGACAAGAATCTGAAATGTATCTTGTGAATGCCCTGGTGTCCTGGGGCTCTAATCTAGAGATGGTTATGTTTGTGTGATGTTTAAGGATCATATGTTCATGTTGAAATACAACAAAGTTGAGAAAATATCAGACATAAATTTTAACTACATGTTTCATAATGTGTCCTCTATTTCAGTAACCGCTTTTTCCTTTTCTTTTCATTATTTGCATGCTGTTTGGCACTGCACACTCTGAACTGGCAGTGGTCCCTAGTAGTGAACTACAGTTCACTTCATAAGGAAAAAAAAGAACATTTTAATTTGGGTGTCTTCTGAAGTGCAAACAAACCTGGCACTTGTGTGTGGCCATCAGCACCCTTGCAGAATTAAGTTAATAAATTCCACCTGTCAGGTAAATATCTTCCTGGTTCATAGGTTGGTACTAGGCTATCGGCCCTAGGGCCTATACAAGCCTAGCCATAACAATTCCCTGGCTATTTCTTCCCACACTATTTACTTCCCTGTACCCCTGTCTAGCAGGGTGACTGATGTGATCCCTGGGGTGAATTTCCTTTCTCCCATCCAATCATCAAGGTTCCTTTCAAAGAGGGCCAAAGAGGTGCTCTGCTTGACATGTATGGGCAGTCTATTCCAGAGTCTGGGGAGTCTCTGGGTCAGGAACCTATCCTTCAAGCATGTTTTGTTTATTGTGATGACAAGGTTTAGATCCCTGGAGCGTGTTGCTCTGAGGGATTGGTATTTCTTTAAGTGTAACATGTCCAACAGCTCTGGGTTTGACATGGTCTTGTATGTTAAGCAGAGATCACCTCTGAGTAGATGATATGCGACAGAGTATAGCTGGAGTTTTTTAAGGCAGTCAGCGTAGAGCATCTGCTTTAGGCTTGTGATTCTTTTAGTGAGGTATTTCTGCGGCCTTTCCAGTTGTTGCAGATGTCTTGAGAGGTACATACCAAACGGGGCATTGTATTCTATAATGTGTCTAATGAGGGATGAGTACAGTGGGACAATGACCTCCTTTTTCCTGGATGAAAAGCCCTTAGTGATGAGGTGTGCCATATAGAAGGATTTCCTGACTGTTGTGGTGATGTGGTTATCGAAGGTGAGACCACTGTCCACCTCTGTTCCTAAGTCTCTTATCGCACTTTCGGTGTTTAGTGTACTCCCACCTATGTGGTAATTCACGGGTACATGTTTTTTCCCAAAGGGGATAACTATACATACAATATATGTATGTGAGTTGAGTGCAGAGAAATAAGGCACAGGATGCAGGGTTTGAATCCAGCTTACAGAAATACCTTTTTACTGGAATCAGCATAACCTTTGACACCCAATGTTGTATAAGAAATGATCAGGCTAAAGTGTATGATACATACTAAATATGTTAAATGTAGTGCATGTGAATGTACGTTCCACAGGAGTTTTTGTTGAAAACTTGCCTCTTCTCATTAGTAATGATATTATGGATGTTGTAAGACATTGTAAGATATGAGTTTATTTTACAGTGTGCTAACACAAAAGTAGTCAAATGAGCAATATGGACATATGTGCCACATATGCTGGAGAAATTATCCATATGTCTCAATTTGTCAAAATGACACTTACACAATATATTATACATTTTTATTTTATTTATTTATTTTATATTTGTTTACTGGGGAACGTTCAACTGGGCAAGAAGTCCATTTTCAGTGGAGGACCAGAGATAAAAGCTCTACTACATAGCATCTAATAACACATATAACAAATATAGCAGCAGTGCAAAATAACAGCAAACAGATATTAACTAACAATGAGAAGCTAAACTATAATAAATCTAGTAGCACTTACAGCAATAGTTGTTGACTAATAATAAAAGATATTAAGTAATCTTAGAGAAATAAGTTGTGTTTTTAGGGAAATATTAGGACAGATTTATGGACATTTGTATTGAAGCTTTCTAAAGTGTGTCTAAATATGCCTTAATATGTCAACATAAAAAAGTCGAAACTTAGTTCAGTATTTTGCATTGAGAGTATATCCCTGTTTTTGTTCTAAGATGAGGCATATTTCATTAAAATGATCCAATTTTGTAGTACTTCAGAAGTAAGGAGAAGTGCGTGCACCAGTATAAGAGGAAGAGGAATATAGACCACATGAGTAGGTAGGATAAAAGAACTGGTCAAGCTAAGAGATGTTGATAGAGGGAAGGGTAAGGAAAGCAAGAAAGGTAAGAGTGGGTTTTGGATTGGAATAAGAAGGTGTAGAGTGGGCAAGTAAGGAACAGCTCATCCTGGTGTTCTACAAGAACATAGCCAGGTATTTCTTAAGTATTCCTTAAGAAGTAATTTAAAGTTGGTGGTATTGGAGATGTAGTGAATGTGTTGGGGAATGGAATTCCATTTTTTGAATATCTGATTGGAGAAGAGAGAGAGTCCCCAGATATATTATAAGCCTTGGTGACTTTTAAGAGGAGTTTATCAGAAGATCTTAGTATTCTAGAGTTAGAGTGTTCCTAAATTAGATTACTGAGTGCAGGGCAGCAGTTGGGCTTGTGGAGAATGACGTGGGCAATTGTAAGTTGGTTCAGGGATATTAAATATGGTAGTTCAATCCACTTTAGTTTACAAAGGGCATAGCAGTGATAAGATCTGTATGGATGGCTGGTAAGTAATGTTGCTATTTTATTATAACATGACTCTAATTGTTTATATCAGATTTTTGGAGGTTGGTGAAAACTGGGGAGACATAAAGAAAAGTGTAGAGCAGATAGATCCTGGCTGTGGACAGTTGGGTATTGCATGTAAGGTATGACCTGGATCTATGTAGTGACCCTAGCTTTTTATGGGTGTTTTTGATGGATAGTGATATGTGTTTGTCAAAGTTTAGACCTATATCTATTGCTACACCGAGGAGTTTGTTGTGTTCTACAGGTTTAATTTTGGTTTTATTTAAGGAGTAAATGGTGAAAGGGATAGGGAGGTGTAGTCTGTTGGTATCAGAGAATATCATTAGTTTTTTTTTTGTTAGGGTTAAGTATGAGTTAATAATCTGAGAGAAAGATTTCTATGTCTGTGAAGGATGTTTGGGTTTGTTCTAGTAGTTGTGGTAGGGTTGGAGCTGAGCAAATAAGGGTGCTGTCATCAGTGTATGGTAGAATGGGGGCTAGTGGGGTGCCTATCAATAATCCGTTTGTGAATATGGTGAAAAGTAGAGGACCAAGGATCGAGCATTGTGGTACTCTAAGTGAAACTGATAGTAAGGAAAATATTTTAATTCTACCACTTAACTGCTTGTTGGGAATCAGTTAAGTAGTTACAGAACTAAGAAAGAGCTAGAAGAGAGAGGTTTATGTATGACGGGTTTTTTTGCAGTTTAGGGTGAGATACTGTATTGAATGCTTTAGACATGTTGAGAAATGGAGGGTACATAGCTACACTTGTTTCTGAGCTCACTGATGGCGTGGGTAAAACTTATTAGAGCAGGTGTAGTGCTGTACTTGGGTCTAAAGCTGTGTTGGGTGTTGTTGAGCAAGTTATTGCTCTCTAGATAGTGAATGAGTTAACCATGTACACATTTTTTGAGAATTTTGGCCAGAGGTGAGAGTATTGCTATCGGCCAATAATTTTAGTAATTGTATGTACTGTAGCGAGAATGTCCTTCTGTGTGTCCCCTTCTTGAGCAATTACCATTACATGAAATCCTTGTTATGTGTAACATAAATGCTATGGTGCAAACAGATTTGAAAAGGATGACCGTGTCATGCTATTGCTGTAACAGTTTTGCTCTTTGCTACATATATTCATTAAATCTGTTAATATGGTCTGGCATTTCCACTCTGGTTGGCAGCATGCAAACATGGTTCACTTCATAAGGAAAAAAGTGAAAAACTTAATTTGGGTCACCTTCTTTAGTGCAAATGAGTCCAGTGCCAGTGCATGAATTTCAGCACTACGGATAATATTCAATGAAAGAAATGCACCTATCAGTCAAGATTCCCCCCCTAGCACAAAGAGTAAGTGCAGTAAATGTACAGAAAGAAGGCAGGTGATGCAGGGTTTGAATCCAGTTAACTGATAATTTTAAAAGGGGACCTAAATACATAGGTAAACAGATTTTGTCATATCATTGTATTGTTTGAAAATCAACTATTGTCAATATTGCTAACAACATGTGAGCAGCTGTCCATCTCCTTTCTCACTGTTTTGCAGTATGTATCGTCCTGATGATATGTACAGGAAAAATTAAAGTTCTGATATGTTAAGGAGATGAGAGAAGGATGAATATGTAACTGTGATGCACTTCTTCCTCTGGACATTGCTAGATATACCATTTGACTGATGTAATGTCATAACCATTGCAGTGACACGAGGAGGACCTCTTGAGCCAATGGAAGGATGAATTAAAGAATACAAACACCTCTTAGTTGTATAAATATACTGACCCACAACCTGTCTATAATATAATATTAATTAACCAGCCAACACACTTATTATGCTTTCATATATTTTTTTTCTTGTTCTACTGTACAACTGCAGCAGAGACAGCAGAAACCTGTGAGGTGCATCAGGAGAGACTAAATAACCTCAGGGAGGCATGGGTAAGTATGTATCTATTCTGAATTCAAGGCACAGAAGTTTTCCCATTCCACCACTCTGTATCTCTTGTGCAGGCATACCTCAAGTTTTATATTTATTTATTTATTTATTTATTTACATTTGTTGACTGGGAGTGTCCGACTGGACGTAGGTCCATTTTCAGTGGAGGCCCGGGGAGAAAAGCTCCACAGTTAAAATATACAGACAGTAGTTACATTGGATTTACATAGCAATTAACAATTTGATCAACATAGCAATTAACAATTACAAACATAGTTACAGATGAAGAACATAGTACATCAGTAGTCAACTAGAATCTTTATCATCTGCGAAGTACATAACAGACATTAACAATTATTACAATAAGAAGTTCCTACTGTATAATAAGTAGTTAGACTTATGAACATCCAAGCTTGCTATAATCAAGGTAGTTAGTGGGGTGGAAAGAAAGGTAGTGGGTGGATGGGGTGGGTGATATTAGAGGGGGAGTTGTAAGGGCATAGCCAGCATGTTTTAGGTGCGCTTTTAGTAAAGTTTTGAAGTGGATGCATGATGCTAAGGAGGTAATTGTGGGTAGGAGGGAGTACCATAATTTGGCTATAGCACAAGAGAATAGTGCTTCTCCAGCAGAGTTATTGGCTTTAGTGACCTGTAAGTGATTTTTGTTGCTGGATCTTAGTGGTCTGGCGGTGTGATAGGGTTGGAGTTGATTCTGGAGGGATGGGACTTTCAGTGGATGGTTTATTAGTTTGTGGGCGAGTGTGAGTTGATACCATTGAAGGAGGTGAGGGAGTTCTAGCCAGCCCAGTTCAGCAAGTGAGAGACAGTGGTGACTATAGTAGGATGCCCCTGTGGCGAATTTGGTGATTTTGTTGTAGCAGGCATGGAGCTTGTTTAGATTGCATTGCCTTAGGTTGGTATATATTGGAGAGGCATAAAGTAGGGTGGAGATAAGGTGGGAATTTGCTATTGAAATCTTTGCTGCTTTGGTGAGAAGTTGCTTATTTCTGTATAACGCTCCTAGTTTTTTGTGGACTTTTTTTATGGTCATGGATATGTGAATGTCAAATTTTAGTTTATTGTCTATTTCCACTCCTAGCAATTTAGTGTGTTCTGTTGGGTGTATAGTGGTGCTGTCTTTTGCTGTGATGTTAAAGTGAGAGTTATTTTGAGTATGTTTGGTGGGTTGGAAGATGAGTAGTTTAGTTTTGTTTGGGTTGAGTTTTAATTGGGCATCGGATAACCAAGTTTCAACAGAGGAAAAGGCTTCCAGTGTGACTTTTTGCAGTTTGGGTAGGGACTGGGCTGAGCAGATGATGGTTGAGTCATCTGCATATTGCATGAGTGTGCCATGTTTGGTGGCAGAGGCTAGATTATTGGTGAAAATAGAGAAGAGTAGGGATCCAATGATGCATCCTTGGGGAACCCCTATAATGACAGGTAATTGGGGAGATATGTTATTCTGCCATACAACAGGGCATATATCACGCTTACATGCCTGCTTCAATACCTCTTGTTTATTATGTTAGGCAATGAGTACATCAGATAAATTGTGTGTGGGTTCAATACCCAGAAACAGATATTTGATGCTTTTACAGGCTAGTATTTATAAAATATGTTAACTTTAATACTGAATGATATTAACAATTCAGTGTTTGCAAATGCATTTATTACATTAGAAAGCAGATACTGGATATGGCACAGTGAAATACATGATTCTCTTAGTCATATCATACCATTGTGATTGACTGATTTTATGACACATTAATGCCTTCCTGTCATATCTGGATGTGGCCAACCTGTACTTATGTATTTCTCACATTGTTAAATGTACTGAAATAACTATGTAATGTGACATGCCATTCCTCTAATCCTCTCTTTTTGTTTTCCCTCACCTTCTCTCTCTCTCTCTCTCTCTCTCTTATTTATATATATTCTATTTTTTAATACATAGCAGCACAGGGAGTTAGACTGACCACTGGAGTTAGGCCACCATACTTCCCCATGTGGCTGTGGCAGCATCACCACAGGCAGCACAGACACCCAGCACATCGGAGCCACAACCTGTCAGTGTTCCTAGGTTCATAGGTAGGTACTAGGCTATCTGCCCGAGGGCATTTATAAGCCTAGCCAGAGTGTGTCTGCTTTCACCGCCCCATTGATTGATTAACTGAGCCTCTGTCAAGCAGAGCCAATAAAGTGATCCCAGGGGTGTATTTTCTGTTACCATCCACTTGCCAAGGTTTCTCTTGAAGAGTGTTAGTGAGGGGCACTGCCTAATGTAGTTAGAAATTTTGCTCCAAAGCACAGAGAGTCTCTGTGACAGGACTCTATCCCTCCAGCATGTTCTATTTATTGTTGTGGTGAGGTTTAGCTCACTAGAGCACATGGCTCGCAGTGACTTGGATTTCTTTAGGTGGAGCATGTCCATCAATTCTAAGTTGGACATGGCTTTGTAAGTCAGGCAGAGATCACCTCTGAGCAAGCGATATGCCACTGAGTACAGCCGGGGTTTTTTCAGTCGGGCTGCATAGGACATATGTTTGAGGCCAGCAATCCTGTTGGTGAGGTACTTTTGTGGTCTTTCCAGCTGTTGGAAGTGTCTTGTGAGGTACATCCCAAATGGGGCATTATACTCTATGATGGGTATGATGAGTGATGAGTAGAGGGGCACTATAACTTCTTTATTTCTAGATGCGAACCCTTTAGTAATTAGATGGGCCACATAGAAGGATTTCCTAACTACTTTGGCAATATGATTGTCAAAGGAGAGATTACTATCTACCTGGGTCCCCAGATCTCTTATTACCTCTTCTGTATTAAGGGAGCTGCCACCTATGTGGTAATTCATGGGTGTTTTGTTTTTCCCAAACGGGATGACTATGCATTTTTTGGCATTTAGCTTGAGGCCATGACTTTGACACCAGGTGTCTATCTCGGTAAGGCCTTTTTGGAGGATGTCCATGTCAGCCGGAGAGTCAATTATGGCTCCCAGTTTGCAGTCATCGGCGAACTTGGTTAACCATAGTCCTCCTGTGTTTGTCTGTGCTTCTGAGAAGTATATACCGAACAGTAGGGGTCCCAGGAACGAGCCTTGCGGGACACCACTTGTGACTGGTTTAGAGTTGGACCTGGAGCCAGCTATTCTTACTGTGTGAGTTCTGTCTGTAAGCCAGTTGGCAACCCATCTTGTGACATAGGGGTTTATGTTCAGGCTGGTGAGTTTTTCTATAATACCCGAGTGAGGAATGGTGTTGAATGCCTTGGCGAGGTCAAGGTAGGCTGTGTGAACCACCTTTCCTACATCTATGGCCTTGGTGACTGTCTCAAAGAAGTCAACCAAGTTTAGTAGGCATGATCAGCCCTTAAAGCCGAACTGGGTCGGGTCAAGTGTTTGGAGGTTCTCAATGTCTTTGTTAATGAGTTCCATGATGATATGCTCCATAGCCTTGCAGACCAGGCTAGTCAGGCTTATGGGGTGATATTTACCAGGATCAGTTGTGGCCCCTCCTTTGTAGAGCGGAATAACTATTGCTGTGTGCCATTCTATGGGCATGTAGCCTGTGGAGAGGCTGAGGTTGAACAGCATGTTTAGTTGGGGGGTTAGTTCATTCTGTAGTTCATGCAAGACGCATCCTGGGACACCATCTGGCCCCATTGACACTTTGTTTTTGGCTTTTGAAAGGGCTGTTTTCACCTGTGTGTCTGTGATTTCCAGAACACTACACTTTAACGGTGTTGTTGTGGGCCCTTTGGGAGGTGAGAGGGGGGTAAAGTTTGCACTGAATCTATCTGCCAGGATGTTGGCAATATCAGTAGGTTCAGTATATTTTGTGCTATTTTGCACTAGCTCAGAGCATATCTGTGAGTTTCCACTTAGATTCTTGACATAGCTAAAGAAGGCTTTGTGGTTATCTTTCAAATCCTTGGCTATTTTTCTTTCGAAGTTAGCCTTGGATGATTTTATGAGGGACCTTAGTTTCTTACTGGTACTGATCAGGGATGTATTTCCTTCTTGGGATTTGCTTTTTTTCTGAACTAGTTTCCTCCTTTTATTGTATAACCTGTTTATGGCAGGGTTCCACAAGACTGGTTTCCTTCTCTTAGGGGAGTCTTGGTTTTGCTAGGGATCCATGCATTCTTGTAGGTGCTCATAGAGTGCATTTATAAAGGATTCTGCATCTTGGGCAGCGTTATCCTTTAGCGTGGGGGCTGTGAAACTTACCACCTCTGTCTTAAGTAAGGTAAAGTTTGCTTTAGAAAAGTTTTTCACTGTGGTTTCCTTGGTAGGGGGTGGTGGAGGGTGTGGACATCCAAAGTGATTAGTTTATGGCCTGATCTAACCAGTGACAGGTTGACCTCCGGTGCGGAACACCCGTTGCTCATGTTGGTGATGATCAGATCCAATATGTTTTCACCTCTGGTAGGGGAGTTTACCAGCTGATCCAGGGCATTTGAGTTGATAAATTCCAGGAAGCGCTGAGCCTGGGAGTTTGTACTCAAGTAGTTTTCCCTGTTAATGGTAGGGTAATTGAAATCGCCCAATATCAGGGTGTTCGGTAGGACCTTCATGTTTTCCAGTGTCTCCAGAAAGGCAGAGTAGTGGTCCTAGGTCATGGAGGGTGATCTGTAGCAGGCCACAATCTGTATTGCAGATTTGCCTGATGTTAGTTGCACATGGATGATCTCAGAGGTATCATGCTGCGCCACTAACCTGGAGGTGTAGGTTTCCTTGATGAATATGGATACACCCCCTCCTTTTGTGTTTCGGTCCATGTTCTGTGGCCGAGATGTGTGGTATGAGTTGTAACCCAGTTGGCCTACACCCGTTACACTATCTGCTCCACCTGCCACAGGTAGCTCTGTCCCAGCTTGGTACCCTCCTGGAGCAGTAGTAGTGGAGTTGGTGATTTTGTCACCTGTCAGGAACTGACAGGACTGGTGGAGGGCATGGATTGAAAAGGTCCTGCATGATGTTGCCAAAATGATGCCATATCTGGCACTGTCCCAGTGATGACAATTCCAAGAGTGAGGACTAGATTCTCACTGTTAGCATGCTGGATGTGGATGTGCCTCAGAGGTTCCCTATCAATCCCCAATCAGGATATCCCCAACTTGTTGTTTTCATCACCATCCCTGTCTGTCTTGTATGTCTTGAATGTCTGCACCTGCTTTCTAACCTACCCTACCTACCTGACCCTCTCATTCCTAAGGACCTTTCACAACATTCCTGTCACTCCAAAAAAAAAACAAACAAAAAAAAAATGGGCACCTGTCCCACAAAAAAAAAAAAAAAAAAATGTGCCCCATACAAAACTCTCCATCTATATGTTATCTTATGCATTTGGAGCATTTCTCCCCAGGCCTCCTCTGAAAACAGGATCTGTGGAACCTAGTCGGACATTCCCGGTCAACAAATGTTAAATAAATAAATAAATAAAAATAAAATCTTGATGCACTTGATTTGGTTCAATTAGCCATATAATGTTATTCTGTCATTGTTACACATCCCCGGTGTGGTGGATCTCCAAGTCATGAAATTGCATGTAAAATACTACATTTATGTTGTGAAGAAGTGGAAATCTGTGGGGGGTCTCCCATCACCCTCCTGCAAATTCTTGTATTCTTTGCCTGGTGTCCTATTCTCTGCTTGCCAATCCCATTTTCACCACTGACCTAACAACCCATTTTCACACATTTAATCTGGTCAAAAAATAGAATCACACACAACACACATGGCCAGAAATGGCCCAACAAAAAGCCTTATATTTTTGTACTCAGCATTTACATGGAGGTTGGCATTGAGCACCATTGCTGATTGATGGTGAATGCCATTTAACTTCCTATGGCAAAAGCTGAAGATTTTAATTTCAGCTGCAGTAGTCTAGTTACTTTCATGCAAATGTGCTTAAATCTGCTGTGCTATTGGGATTACAGAGTAAAGTCAAATTTAAGGCAGCACTGTGAAACAGTTACTGTAACAGTTCGTAGGCTGATGGATATAATACACTTGAAGTTTCTATGTGGTATTTAAGCAATAACCCACGCCTGGGTGTGGGTAATGCTGGATTTACCCACGGTTGGTGTGGTTTGGTCACAAGGGTGAAGCCCGAGTGTCCAAACAAAGACAACTGTGGGTAAATCCAGCATTACCCACACCCAGAAGTGGGTTATTGCTATTATACAATGACATTACTTAAGAAAAAAATACTTACTTTTCTTAAATAATGGCATTGTATAATGCCTCTGTGCTACCCTTCCACAGTTGTTTGGTATTCTGCGGCATTTCTGATGTACTGCGGATGCATATGCTTATGCAGTACATCAGAGCTGTAGATGGAAGCAATGGAGAAAGCAAGATCTCTGTTGCTTTTTACAAAGTGTCTCATTATGTTAAAGGAGTTTAACATAACGAGATAGCTTTAAAAAAAGCAACGGAGAATCTCCGTTGCTTTTTTAAAGCTGTCTTGCTATGTTAAACCCATTTAACATAGAGAGACAGCTTTAAAAAAAGCAACGGAGAAAGGAAGATCTCCATTACTTTTTTTAAAGCTGTCTCGCTATGTTAAACTCCTTTAACATAGCGAGACAGTTTCTAAAAAGCAACAGAGATCTTGCATTCTCCATTGCTGTAAGAAAAAAAAAAAAGACTTATACTAATTGAAAAGGTCCGGACGACTGGATCTTTTGCCATTAGTATAAGTCTGATTTACAACGTGCACACTGACCAATCAGCGTGCACGTTTTGGATTATTAATGGGGGGGGGGTCGTTGTATAAGTTGAAATAATTCTCTTGTCTGCAGACTGATGTTTTTGCATAGTGTCATGGGTCCAATTACAGCTAAAGGTCAGATTATTGTTTTATGACATTTTATATTCATGTAATATGTCTACAATTGTCTATATTTACCTTTGTTTACAACAGTCATTATCATACCATTTGAATATTGTATCAATAAAGCATTTGCAAAAACATTCTATCACCAACAGGGAGACTTAGTAAGCCTCCCTTAACCTGCTTTAGTCTTACTGTTGGTAGCACTTTCCTACCCCTTCCTGCTCCCAATAGCAAGCACTTTATTGTACAGAGCATAAAAAATGAATAATGAGGAAATAAATAAGCGTAACCATACAGATGGTCCTACATGTCTCAGAAAAAGTACTGTTGCTATCCCTCTTTTCATCTCTCTATTTCTCTGTTCACCTCTTCTGCTTCAGTAATTTGTCATCATCTTTCATTTATGTGATTTAAAATGTGTAAAGCAGGAGTTTGTTTGTGGCATGATGAGATAAGACTCAGCTCCATAGACAGATTTTTGCATAATTTCAGTGGTTCGAATCGAGGCATTAGCTAACTGTTATTGACTGTTTTAGTAGAATGTTGCCTGCATATTATTGTGAGCCAACATTATACTGCTTCTGTCAGAAGCTACTTGGTCCCTGATTGCCTCTCACCCTGTCTATGTATCTTTCCCCTTCTGTATCATTAGTCTTCCCCTCTGCATTTACACAATGTCTGGCACTCATCAACAACTGCAAGTGAAGCTAAATGGAAGTACACAGCTTATGGCAAAATCTTGTGAGATTTTCCCAGTGGATGCATTATACTGGTGCCCTTTGTGTGACTGAGTTTAGTTATGTATAGTCAGGCTAATCTTTTGACCAAGCTGAAGAGCTGAATGTATAGCATACAGTGTAAGGAGGGTAATGAGAAATAATACATAGATTCATTCTCCTTTTCTGCAATTTGTTGTCATATTGGAATTGTGAGAAGTAGGAGTTCCTAGGTCGTCTCCTTAGATAATGCTCAGGGCTGTAGATTTTCTTGGAATAATGTCAAGATTCGAATCCATATGTATGCCGACATGTTTTTGAATGTTTGTTGTGACTCCTGTGGGTGTAACCATTGGCTACTCCTTTCCTTAACACACCATTGCCCTGCTGCTGTATTAATGTGCTGCTCCCTACTGTGAAGACTGTCTTGTACAGATCTTGTCTGAATTATTAGGATGATAAAGCAAACAGTAACAAAACAGACATATATGCAGAAACGAACCATAAAATAACCTCTTCCCACCCCTTCTGTGTCATCAAATAAGCCTCTTTGTTTCAATACTGTTTCCAAAAGACATGTTTCCACCAGCAACAACATGCTTGGTCCCTTTTGTGTATCCTAGTACAGTTGTAGTATACATGTAAGGATTGAAGGACTGCAACTGTCATGATAAATGTGTAAATCATGGCACTTGGAACATGACCATAACACACATCTGCTCTGTATTCCATCAGATTCAGACATGGTTGTATGTGTATAGTGCTTATTTTCACAACATTTGGCACACAGCACCACAGACTGCTTCTACTACTTGGCAGATACATGGCTATGCTCTTGCACCAGCCCTGGCTAAATTCACCCGCATCTCCTGAAGCCTTCTAACTTGCATCAACTAATCTACCAAAGTAACTAACCTCAGTTCTTTCCCAGACTCTGACTTGTCTGTAAATCAACAAGACTAAGGCTTTCCAGTGTATAATGTTTCTCAAATCTAGATTTAATAGGCAATAACAACTGGAATTGTATTATATCCCTTACAGATAAGTGTATGTATAGTGCTAACACCTATTATCTACAACATGGGGTCATCTCTGACCACAAATTATAGTACTCTTAAACTGCATTTCTCTGTATAAACTATAACCTATAATGCCCATCAACTGGAATTACTGTCTCACTTTTTGTATTCTCTGTGATATTCATGTATGTTGTTATTTCTACTCTATTTTTCTAACTATAATTTGAGTCATATTTAGCATCACTGTACTGATATTTTATGTTATTGTCATTGTATTTCTCATACTGTAATTGGAATTTTACTGTATCTGTATTCGTATCTTGTGTGTGGAGCTTTTCTCCCTGGGCCTCTTCTGAAAAAGGACCTGTGTCCAGTTGGAGTTTCCCAGTTAACAAATGTAAAATAAAATAAATTCATGAATAATTCCCATTCTAAGTTCAATATCTCAGGATTGGATTATGCATGTGCTAATACATTGCCATCAGCAGCACAATTTAGCTTGCCAGCCCTGCACATCGGGCAGAGAGTAAAAAAATGCTTACAATAAATAATTATTTGTTTAGCTTGTACAAAATCTGTATGTCTTTAATAAATTTTGAAAATAAGCTATTTGTATTTTAGAGTGATGCTGACTCAATTAAGTCAGTCTGTTAATGTATGTCTGCACTCCAATGGCTACACTTGCAACTGTGTTACAATAATGGATATCCATTTCACATATAATCTATCACTGTTATTCTGAAGAGCAGCATCATATTTAGGAGGTGTTTGTATTGTCAATGCACATTTTGCAAGCATGAAACAAAACAAGTGACAGTGGCACTATAAATGTTTACTATTTCCATGCAATCATCCCAGAATGAATTGACAGGAATGCATGCTTGATAATCCACTGATTTATAATTGTGATTGTCACTGACATCCCATACTGTGAAACAAGTACGTGTCTCATGGTACTGCAATGTACATGAATGAAAATATATAAATCTTAGCAGAGAAGTATGTCATTACATGTGACAAATACAGTGCTGTTACATCGGTCTGTCCACACATGTGCATTTGTCCCAAAGCTGTGATGCACAATACCAGCTGTTCCAATCAGTGAAACGTTTCTAAGTACAAATATTGTCACTGCAACACACTAATGAGGTCATCATGTCAAAGTGCACTTTCTCCCCATAAGACTCAGACTTCTCTTGTGGTGCTTGCAGTAAATAATACTGTGTTCTCTAGATTGTGTAACTAGCTATGTAGATGGTTCAGATTTGACAGTGGTGGTGTCTGTGGGGCTCTAGTGTCAGGGAAGTAAAGCTTCAACAACAGATGTGCTGTGTGTCCACTTCCGCTCAGGAAAAATCTTTAACTCTGCACACAGCTCTCTCTGCAGTTTATCAAACTTTTAACACAAACTTCTTGTCTGCAACATGCTGATGAAGTCATCTAAGTGTACTCTCTCTATCTCTCTCTCCCCTTAAGAGTCATACATGTTCTGTGGCACTTGCAGCTAATATTGTGTTCTGCAGAGTGTATAACTACATAAGTAGGAGGTTCAAATCTCACAGTGGAGACTTACCACGATGGTTGCACAATGATAAACAGCTTGACTTCAGCTCTCCCAGTGTGAAAACAGAAACCGAGAAACTGTAGACAGAGATACTGTCAATATCAATGGTAAGTACTCTGCCTGGATGCCTGCAAAGGAGAAACTAAGAAAACGTGAAAGAAAATCAACCAGAGAAGTTGAAGAGAAAACACATAGACAGAAGAATCTAACAGCTGTTCAGCAAAAAGCAGTTCAAGCTCCAGCTTTGTGCAAGACATTGTTTCCAGCAATCTAGAGGAAAAAATAAGTCAAATGTTTTCAGAGCCAATTAAAATAAATTAAACACTGAAGGAGTACATTGACTCAAATAACAAAAGACTGGAAAAATGGAAGAAGCTTTAAACAGATATTCAGATAAGCCAACAAAACTGCAAAAATCAGGGGCTGAAATGAAGAAAAGGCTGGCTGAGTATGAGATTGCTCAAGAAAAGATGTTTAAAAATAGTAGAATTAGAGAACAGAGCACATATAGGGAACATCTGAGCTTTTTCTGCTGTACCAGAGAAACTAGGAGAAACAGACTGTATTAATTTTATGAAGGCACAAATAAGCATCTGGGCTGGTATTCTACAGCAGGAACTGTTAAGTGAAAGGGCACAGTGTATGTGTGCTCCAACTATGGCCATGAGAAAGCAGCCAAGGCCTTTATTTGCAAAGCTGCAAACCTACCAGCAGAAAGAGTTGATCCCAACAAAACTGTGGCCCAAAAGTAAAGCATTAAAAGTTGGAGACAGTAAAGTGTTTGTGGAAAATGATTATTCACTGTACACCAGACAGAAGATAAACACATTTTCCAGTAATCAGGGAATGCTAAGAGGCAGGTGTGAGATTCATGAGATTCAAGCTGCTGTATCCATCTGTTTTCAGAATGCTTTTTTCCAGAGGATCAAAGACATTCTTTACCACAGAACATACTAAGCAGGAGATGCAAAAGTTTTCTCAACAAAAAGAAAAAAAATGAGTCATGAAGCAGAAGGAGACTTGCTTCCCATTCTTCTGATAATAAAGCTAATGAGGATACTCTGCCAGTGAAACCGTTTCCACTGCTCCAAAGGAAAATGGTTGAGAGACAAAGAAGAGCACAGGACTTGACCAGAAGAATCAGAAGCACTGTGGAAATGAACAGGAATAAGGAGATGGGAGATGGAGATGAACAGGAAAACCAGCAACATGGAAATTCTTGAATAAATGTAAGACTGCAAAACATCAATCATATTTATGAAATGCAGATACATAAGTAAAGGTGGAAAGAGTGGACTTTTGTTCACTTTGTTAAACTTGTCTGGAACTGAAAGGGATTTGCCTCACTTCATGTCATTAATGTTTGGAAGGACTCTGAGGGGAGGTGAGGAGGAACGAAAAAGGTAACTGCAAGTACATTTTATCTTAACAGTACGTCTATGAAACTTTTCACAGTATAAATTGCATATTTAATAGTAAAGTGTGTTTAGTTGTTCCTCTGTGTGATAAAGTTATTAATGTAAATAGATTTTTCCTTCCTCTTCTCTTTCTTTCTTCTTTTTTGATATTATGAAATGTGGCATTACAGTGCAAAAAGAGAAGAAAAGGTAGACAAAGGCATGTTTAAGTTAATACGTTGGGATCTTGATTTGTTGCGGTGGGTCTAAACGTACACAGATCATAGTATATATAGAGCTGATGTTTTACTTCTGCATAGGCAAGTGTGTGGATTAAGACCCTTGGCTTAGTCTAAGAACAAATTTTAAGTGGAAAAAAGTAAATATGAGAAAACTGAATATAATGAAAATTTTCCTTTAGCAAAACATGTTTCAGCTTTTCTTTCAGGCTGCAACAGAGGACTTCATTTATCCTTTTCCCTTACTTTTCCATGGAGGTACATTGATAATAGAGCAATAAAAGACAGAACACTGATTTTGTCAAGGCTAAAAGTTGCTTATTTTTGAAACTATGCAAGTGGTTTTCACATCTGGAGTAGCAGGTAATAAAGATAAAAAAGAGCAAATGCCAATTAGTGTAAGTAGAAACACAGGCAATAACATGCATCTTAACATGGATGACCTCAAATTCAGGTTAACTAGGACCTGTGTTAGCAGTTGTCTATTTGGCACAAATGTTCCTATTAGGAGGATTAAACTTCATTATTTGAAGATGTACATAGTTGGACGTGTGTGTATAAAGTTAATATGTTCTGGGGTGTTCTGGGGGTGTGATTGGATTCTTATTTGAGGGTTTTTATTAAAACAAAAGTCTTATAAAATGTGACATAGGTTCTAATGTAGATGATAAGGAAAAAAACTGTATAAAGGATTAATCTGCCAAACATTAATGGGGGCAAATGAGAATAAAAAAATGAATTAGACATTTAAAAAAACTGCCAAATATAATAGATAGGAATAATGACTTATTACCATAATGGCAGCTCTTTCCATATTATCTTGGAATGCCAATAGTTTCACAGGTATAGACAAAAAGGAAAGAATACTTAATTATATTTAGACATGCATACTGCAAATAGCAATGCTACAGGAAAGAGCTAATCATGCAAATTTGATAAAAGTAAGGATTTCAGGATGAATATTCTGCAGGCTATCAGGGACAAAGGAAAAGAGGACTACTTACATTAATTAACAGAGGAACTCCAGTAGTGACAGAAGATGGAGAAAAAAGATAATAATGACAGATTTATAGTAGTAAGACGCTATTGACAAGGGATGAGGATTACACTAGAAGAGCTTAAATGAATTTTAGGAGAAATAATCAGCTTTTAGATGGGAATATCACTTATAGGTGGCGACTAGAATTTAATTTGCAACAACGAGGATGTGTCTAAGGAGCCTAGAAAGGAAAATATAACAGGAAGTGGGTAGATGTCTGAAAAAAGTTATGGAAATATTTGGTATGAAATATGTGATTTCAGTTGTAAGAACTCAAAGATAACTTACATATTATTTCCCAGGGTACAATAACTGGGTTAGACTTGATAAAAATTATAGTTCACAGGAACATGTCTATTTAATTGAGAAGTTTGATACACATCCAATAACTATTTCAGATAATACACCAATAAGTACTAAGATAAAAATACAGAGTAATGAAGTAAAGATGAGACAATGGCACTTTCCCATCTACCTGTTAAAAATAGAGGAATTTAAGGGATGGGAAGTGGAAGTTATCTGGGAGCTATTAGGGAAGATAGAAAGTACTCCAGAAGTTATAGCTAGTGACTGGGATAAAATGAAAATGAAGTTTAAAAACATGGTAGAAAAAAATGAAAAACAGATCTGTTAAAGAGGAGTTATTTAGTGGGGATGACAAAGATTAAAGAATTACAAAATAATATCAGTTTCACAGAACAAGAGGAGGCGCAGTTGCAGAGTACTAATGTTCAGCCTCTCCACAGGCTATGTGCCCATAGAATGGTGCACAGCAATGGTTATTCCACTCCACAAAGGAGGGGCCAAAACTGACCCTGGTAACTATAGCCTCATAAGCCTGACTAGCCTGGTCTGCAAGGCTATGGAGCACATCATCACGGAACTCATTAACAAAGACATTGGAAACCTCCAAACACTTGACCTGACCCAGTTTGGCTTTGTTAAGGGCAGATCATGCCTACTAAACCTGGTTGACTTCTTCAAGACAGCCACCAAGGCCATAGATGAGGGGGAAGGTAGTTCACACAGCCTACCATGTCCTTGCCAAGGCTTTTGACCATTCCCCACTCAGGAATTATAGAAAAACTCACCAGCCTGAACATAAATTCCTACGTCATGAGATGGGTTGCCAACTGGCTTACAGACAGAACTCACACTGTAAGAATAGCGGGCTCCAGGTCTGACGCTAAACCAGTCACAAGTGGTATCCCACAAGGCTCAGTCCTAGGATCCCTACTGTTTGGCATATACTTCACAGAAGTACAGGCAAACACAGGAGGACTATGGCTAACCATGTTTGCCGATGACTGCAAACTGGGAGCCATAACTGACTCTCCAGCTGACACGGACATTCTCCAAAAGAGCCTTACTGAGATGGACAGCTGGTGTCAAAGTCATGGTCTCAAGCTAAATGCCAAAAAATGCATAGTCATCCCATTTGGGAAAAACAAAACACCCATGAATTACCACATAAGTGACAGCCCCCTTAATACAGAAGAGGTAATAAGAGATTTGAGGACCCAGGTAGATAGTAATCTCTCCTTTGACAATTATATTGCCAAAGTAGTTAGGAAATCCTTCTATGTAGCCCATCTAATTACTAAAGGGTTCACATCTAGAAATAAAGAGGTTATAGTGCCCCTCTACTCGTCACTCATCAGACCCATCATAGAGTACAATGCCCCATTTGGGATGTACCTCACAAGACACTTCCAACAGCTGGAAAGACCACAAAAGTACCTCACCAAGAGGATTACTGGTCTCAAACATATGTCCTATGCAGCCTGACTGAAAAAACTCCGGCTGTACTCAGTGGCATATCGCTTACTCAGAGGTGATCTCTGCCTGACTTACAAAGCCATGTCCAACTTAGAATTGATGGACATGCTCCACCTAAAGAAATCCAAGTCACTGCGAGCCACTCTCTCTAGTGAGTGAAACCTCGCCACAACAATAAACAGAACATGCTGGAGGGATAGATTCCTGTCACAGAGACTCCCCATGCTTTGGAACAAAATTCCTAACTACATTAGGCAGAGCCCCTCACTAACACTCTTCAAGAGAAACCTTGACGAGTGGATGAGTAACAGAAAATACACCCCTGGGATCACTTCATTGGCTCTTCTTGACAGAGGCTCAGTTAGTTAATCAATGGGGTGGTGAAAGCTGACACACTCTGGCTAGGCTTATAAATGCCCTCGGGTAGATAGCCTGGTACCTACCTATGAACCTATGAAAATAAGGGAGTATGTGGATAATATGCATACATTTAGAAAGATTGCTATTAAGCAACTGTTTTTTGGTAATTACACCAGAACACAAAACCTTTTTGACACAATGACTTAGTCAACAGAGAGTAGAAAGGGTTGTTGCCAAACCTAGGAAGCCTATAACAAGGAAAATAACCAGAGATCCTGCAGGGGTATTAGAGATATTTTTGAAAGTTTATGAATTTTTTCACAAAGCAGAGAAGTGGGGAAATCAAGAAAAAACACAAATGGAAATATTTATGGAATACTTAAATATGCCAAGGTTATAGGGAGATGATGTGCAACAACTAACAGTTAAGATGGGAGGAGATGAGGTAAAATGGTGATGTTTATCTAATCTACAGGAAAGTCTCCAGAAACAAATGATATTCTGATGAAAGTTTGGAAGTTAGGAGGGAAGAAAAGGATAAAGATCTGGAAGGAGTTGTTTAACAGTATTTTGAAAAGGGGCGATATCAACATTCTGGAAAAAAGCTGTGGTGGGTGTAATATCTAAAGATAATAAAGACCTATTTGATCCACCTTCATATAGGCCCATTTCAATTCTTAACCATGATTATAAAGTGTTTATGTATACAGTGGCTAAATGAATGGCAAAAGTGATGCCAAGACTGATAGATATGGAGCAATGTGGTTTTGTGGATGGCGAGGCAAACAACTGATAACATTAATAGAACAATGATGATACAGAGAGAAACAGAATGTAAGAAAATACTGATATTGTCTGTGTGGCTTGATGCAGAGAAAGCATTTGACAGAGTAAGCTCAAATTTTTTGAGTAAGGCAATGGAAAATTTGCATTTCCTGATACAATAACAAGGTTCATTCAAATGATATACGAGGGATGAAAGGCAAAAATCAAAGTTGGAGGGTTCCTGTCTGATAAGTTGTGTCTGAACAAAGGAACCAGGCAAGGATGTTCTGTTTCCTCTTTGTTATTTGCATTATGTTTAGAACCACTGGCAGAGAAAATAAGGGACTTAGAAATAGAGGGATATAATTGGTACAGTGTTTAAGAAAAGCTGTCATTATTTGCAGATGATATTATTTTGTACCTGATGGAACCAGAAAAGGACTTTTCAGTGTTGTGGAATATTCTGAGACAGTTCTGCATTTTTTTTGGGGGGTGGGAATAAAATTAATGAAGACAGCACAAAGGCTATAGCTATAAACTATGTACTCACACAATAATTGGTCCAGCAATATGCATATTTATGGGGACATGATAAAAATAAGCATTTAGGAGTATAGATTAAAAAGGATTTGGTTATGGCAGCTAAGGATATGTAGGAAGAGACTAAAGAAAAGATAATACATAAACTATGAAACTGGAAGCTCTTTCCTATGGATATGGATAGCAAGATTCAAGCAGTAAATGTGCTTTTAGTCCCTTTAATTTTATACACAGGTCAGGCATATTTCTATCAACCAGAGGAGAAGTTGTGGATAGTAATTAATAAAGAGTTGAAAGATTTTATTTGGGAGGGGAAGAGGGATAGAGTCAAGTGAGATAAGTTGATCCTCCCAACAAAACAAGGAGGTTTAGGATTACCTGATTTGAAGGGATATTTCAGAGGTACACAGTTAAGGCTGTTATGGATAACAGAAGCAGTAAACTACAATTTAAAATGGAAAGGGATGATGATGATAACTATAGGAATCAATAAGAAGAGGTCAGAAAAGATTAGGAAGAGAGATTAAATATGTAATTCACAAAGAAACAAATGGAGGAAGTATGTATGGCTCCCAATATGCAACAAAGTCCAGAAGATTTAGGATTCTTGTCTGGAAGTGTTTACATAGATAGTTTTATACCCAAAGAAGATAGTTTTATATCCAAAGAATTTTTCCTCAGGCAGATGGCAAATGTTGGAAGTGTGGTGGGGAAGAAAGAGGTAAATGGGAACATATGTTCTGGGAGTGCAATGAGCTGACAGACTTACACAGTATGGCCTTGTTAAGTTTAATTCTGATGAATGGAAATCAAAATCTAAACTAACTATACATGAAGTAGTGAATATTGTAGCAGAGATAAAAGAAAGGAACTGGAATCTTTAGAAAAGGGTAGGAGTAAATTACATCAAAAATGGAAACTGTGGGAATGATGCATACAGAAAAATGTTTTGGAGAAGGATTGAAGTTTAAGAGAAAGCAGGAACAGAATAATTTATGTAATATTGCTTAGATTATGCATCACACATATTGTTGTATATTATAATGTTTGTAAATATGAACTTGTTAATATGGTTTGATTACTTTTATATAAATATAAGTTTGCCTATGTCATAAGTGAAAGTTCAGTAAAGGTACTTATAACAAAACAAAATCTCACAGTGGGGAACTTGTGTATATGGCTTCAATGTCAGGTATGTGTACCTTCCTCAACAGATGTACTGTATCAACTTCCAGTCAGGGGAAGATTTTAACATGGGGGAAAATGCCCCCATCCCCTTATCCCACTTTACCACAAACATCTTGTCTGGGTCACATTTACACTGTGCCCTTACAACTCAGACGTCCCCTGTGGCTCTTGCAGATAATTATTTTAATAGATTGTGCAAATTAATCTGACATTTGTTAACTATTGTGTCTGTGTGTACTATCATGTACAATTGTTTCTGTGACAACCCCCCCTTATGTACATTTCCACTTAGGAGACATACTTTCACTGCCAGAGGATTACCCTATACATTTATATTACCCTAGGCTATAAACAGTTTTGGAAACACAATACTTATATCATGCTATCAAAAACAAACTACACCACAGTGGTCATATGAATCATCCTGTGGCACTGGCTATTGATACAATATTCTCTATACTGCATAAGTACAGAGGGAGGAGGTTTGAATCCAGCAATGACTGACCACTGTACATGTGTAGTATTCTGTTGTACTATGTATATATAGATTGTAATGCATGCATTCTTAGCAGCTATATAGTGTTATTGTGTACTTCAACCACCTTCATGCATTTTTAGAAGAACATCAATGTATGAAAGAATGATGATTGCATCCATTCAAATGTGCACTGTCACAATTGCAAAACACCATCTGGTGTGTGATTTAGGCAGTATTGTGTGCCTTGTGATCTTATGTACTCTGTTCATATCCAACCATTACTCCTTAGAGTCATTTGAGTCAGCATGTCTACAAATGCGCAGGTAAGTAACAATGTTGTCAGCCAGCTATTTGCAGTATACATGTATGTCTGGGGATTATTATTACAAGAATTTCTGTTTATTTTTCACACAGAAATGCTTTATTGGATAGTGATAATGCTGTTTTAAAGATATTACAAGCACACATATCCCTTGCAGCAATAACATGATGTCACAGCTTCAAAGACCAAAATATCTCTTAATTGTAGCACCAGTGTCACCGTGGTACCATGGCATGTTCATTCTTTCCAGTATTGTGTAGCTTCTGTTGTCAGTATTCAAAACCCACACTGACTGTAATCATGTTGTTATGCATGAATGACATCCACAAGTGTTATAATGTATATAATTATATTGGGAAAAACTTCCCCCAGCCCTTTTCTCTCATACAAATTACAAAACAATTGTATGATGTATTGACTTCATATAGGTAAAGTCTCACAGTTTGGTTAAGACCTTTACTGTGGCATATATGATTTATGCACATGTTGGTAGTCAGTGGACTTGCATAGCTTGCTGCTCAATTCCAGCAAAGGTCAACATTCTATGAATGTATCGATATTGCAAAAACAGCACAGCAGGATGTTATTCTTCTCAATTATTACTTTGGAGAAAGAAATATAAAGTAATTTTGTAATATTCTGCCAGTGAACCAGTTGTTCTGCAAATGTCATGATGTAAGTACTCCTGCATTGCATGTATTCAGTAATGACTTGCATAGCATATCTATACAGATATAGTGTGCTTCAAATCTAGGCAAAGTTGTTAAGTGCCAATGTCTGCTGTG
This sequence comes from Protopterus annectens, assembly GCF_019279795.1. NCBI lineage: Eukaryota > Metazoa > Chordata > Ceratodontiformes > Protopteridae > Protopterus > Protopterus annectens. The sequence goes on along the minus strand of NC_056726.1, from coordinate 416,224,195 downwards.
CTGAAATCCTCCATTGTCTTTCTGTGTGCACGTGTATTTATTTCCTATTTCACATGGAGGCTGCTCTTAACCCTGACAGCAGAAAAAAAAAAACAGCTGAGGAACTATATATGGAGTTGCATTCTTGATGCTTAGCAGATTTGTTGAGTGTCATTCTCTATTCTGTACTGAGTTTAAGCTGTGGTCTGTTAGGCAGTTGGTCTAGCTATGTATGTACCATGCAGCATGCAGGAGCAGCAACATCTGGTTTGTACACGTGTGACAAGGCTTTGCAGTTTATTTATGTGAGTGCGTCTGGCATACCAGGCTGTCTTAGCAAGCTTGACCCTGAGATGGGTCATGGCGAAGGTGCCCTGTATTACGGTCACATGCCAGAAACTGTGTTTTTGCAATATCTTACTCTAGCTGGATATAATGACTCACTTAATCGGCAGTTTCCATCAAATCAGTCTGAGTTTCTGTTTTGTAAGGGAGTGAGCTGACTGAGCCATTAGAAGTCATAATTAAATTGTTTCTGTTGGAGGAAGTGTCTCTTGATGCTGTGTTGCTTTTTGCTTCATAATGACTTAGAAAAATTCCATGTAATCCCCACATTCTCAAAATAAGGTGCGAATAGAATTTAGACTGCAAAGAATACATACTTGGCTGTAGCACATTCCCATTTCATATACTTGGTCTTCCAGTAATGCAAAAGAGAGTTTGGTTGAACCTAACACCTCAATCTGTCTTACCTGAAACATAGTCATTGGCAGAAGATGAAAATAGTCAGGTCAGGTGATTTACCCACAATGGTGCATCTTCTTTTTTTGTTCTATGCAGACTCAACCACCCTACTTTATCTGTGTCAGCAGCCACTTCAAGAGGGTCAGCTCTGTGTACTTCTTCCATGGGCTTGCAATGCCTTCTGTGAAAAATACTTCCCCTTATTATCCCTTGTTTCTTCTTTCTTACCGTGAAGTATGCCTCATTATTTTTTTATTTATTTGTTTGCCTCATTATTTTTTTATTTATTTAGAAATGTAGACTGAGGTAGCCTGCGAATGAATAAATATTCAGTCAGAGAAACAATAGGGATGTACATATTTTCACTGGTAAATGGTAGAAAACAAATGAAACAATATCTATGTACATACATACATCCATACGGATGCTGAGCTTCTTTCTGTATAATGTGCATTTTCATTGGCGGGCTGTGTGAGATTCGTCAAGGAAGATGTTAGACTTAGTTTACAGTGACTTTTGTAATTAGTAAAGGAACTTGCATACTGTAAAATAAAGTAAGTTGACTTATTCCTCTAATGGTACTTTTAGGCAAGCAAATGACATAAATAAAATACATTTACTGTTCTTGGAAGTAGTAAGCTCATAACTCCCAACAAATCAGTGGCAAATCTCATCAGAATAAAGGACAAATGCAGAAATAATCAGGGCAATCAGGGACACTTTTTTTTAAATATCAGTGCTACTAACTTGAGATATTGACAGAATAAAAAAAATCAATTATTTACATTTTCTAAGTAAAAGAAATCTATAACTCAAATAATCAAGTGTGATTCACCACCTTTTCTCCCAAGGTAACTATTTTTCAGAGGGACTAAGAGGGAGAGAGCTGAAATTTGCTTCAAAATCAGGGACATCCATTTAAATCAGAGACATTTGAGAGATATGGGAAAGCTACATAAAGCTTTCTGGAATTAGAGTGGTTTAACTAGAGAAATTATGGTTAGTTCTGTCCAAGTTAAGGTAATGTGCTTTGATGTTGGATGTAAGTGAATAGTTGTCTAACAGTTTACTGAAGATGGGAAGGTCTGTTTCTTCCTACACTGGCACTAGTTTTGTATTTGATTTATTTGTAAGTACATTCTGGCATCTTTCCTTATTGTAGCTATCATTTCTTCTGTGCATTTCATTTATTTATTTATTTGCTCATGAGTTACTAGTGACTCTTCTGAGAAGTGATTCAGGAACACTGTCTGGTTAAGTGACTTATTCATACAGTTTAATTAGTGGAGATGCTGGGAATCATATCCAGGAATGTGTGAAGTTCTTGGTCTGAGCTAAACTGCCAAACAGCAATAGGCAGCAGATGAATTTTGCCATGGTCTTACAACTTTAAGTGTTGAGTGCCCAAGATCATTACTGAATCTGATTGCAAAAGATCTTCTCTGCACTGCATCTTTAATGAGTAACTTGGATGTCCCCACCCACCATGCCCAAGTCATTGTTTAACCACGATCTAACTAACTGCTGTTAAGGATGAGGACTGCTTTTGTTTTTTTCTCTCCCTGTAAGAATGTTTTTGCAATTGTATGTCTATATGGTGTAGTTATCCTTCAATCCCAAAGGATCATGCGTTTGCACCCCAGTTGGACTAATTCAAGCAGCATCTTCTGTGGCTGTGTGATCCAATCCAGGAGTGACAGTCCTTCCTGCATTCTGAGCAGCAGTAGGCAGATGTTGGCCTGGTATCACTGACACAGATTTTCTCAGGGTTCTCTTGTCCTCAACTCTCCTTGCCAAGGTGGTTTCATACCTAGCAAGAGCTTCCTTCACTTCGTGTTTACAAGCATACTTGCCTGAGGCAAGAGATGCCACGTGTTAACGCTGATGGAGAGAGTACTGAGGTCACGTTTGCACATGTCCTTTTAGTGCAATTTGGGTCACCCTTTTAGTCTCTTTCCAGACTCCAGCTCTCCAAAAAAATGGAGTTATTTTTGTATTCAGCCATCTGTTATGCATGAGACATGACCCAGCCAGCGTATGCCTCTCAAGCACTGCACTGTTGGGGATCTTGTCCTGTCATGAGATACCAAGTATGCACCTAATTCAGTGCATATGAAATCCATTGAGCTGCTGTTCCTGTTTTTAGTGCAAAGTCTATGCTTTACTGGCATACAGTAATGTATAATGGGCTCAAAACACAGGCTGTGTAAACCTGTATCTTGGTGTTAACAGAGAGCTTATTATTAGCCCATACTCTAAGGGAGTTCCTATTTGCTGATGCAGCTATTATTGCTCACAGTCAACAGGAACTTCAGTCACTGATAACTAACTTTGTGGAAGCATGTATAGAGTTTGGCCTCACAATCAGCCTAAAGAAGACCCAGTTAATGGGTTACAATATGGGTAACAAGCCATCTATGAGGGTGAGTGATTGTGAGCTGGAGACCGTCCATGAGTTTGTGTACCTAGGTTCAATGATCTCGGACAATTTGTCACTTGATAGTGAGATCAACAAGCACATTGGAAAAGCCACCTCAATGCTTTTTAGGCTGGCAAACAGTATGTATATATAAAGTTGTACATATTGGCATGGGCTATGGCTGAACAGGGCCCCTGAACCAGACGACCTGCAAAGTAAGTAAACAAGTAACTAAATAATTAAATGCATAGGAAGTATATACTGTAAAGCAGTGATTTACCCACAAAAATTGAAGATCGCTGTGCTGTTACAAATCAGGCATGGCCATACCTCTGAACCTCTTAGTGCAAGAAATCTGGACAAAGCCAAAAACAATGGAGAGATAAAGGCCCAAAATAGGGACAGATTTTAAATATTAGTCTGATAAACTGAGAAAGTTGCTATAATAACTGGATTTGTCTTACCATACATTTTCTGTAGGATATGAAGTCTGAAACAGAAATATTTGCCATCATTTAGTGACTTCACTCCTCAGGGATTTGCCAGAAAACCACAAATTTTATGAGGAACAGACTCAAATTATGAGCCAAAAATCTGGACATTCAGCAAAAATCTGCACAGTTCAAATTCAAAGTAAACTTTATCATCATACAGACCAAGACAGAGAAAAAACTGCGCATCACTGCACAAAATTTCGATACTCAGGCTCATACCATAAGAATGACAGTTTACAAAAGGACGACAGATTAAATTAATAAAAAAATTAACTTAAATAAAAATAAAAATAAATAAAACCAATAAGATACAAAAAGTAAATAAACAAACTTGAAATCTCTATTTACATCAGAAACACAACAAATGTAATGTCAGGAACAGACTCAGTAGAAATATAAGGATATGCAAAAAACAGTACTATAATAAATGAGAGGCACATGTGTAAACTTACCCACCACCAATATATACCATAATTTTACAGTTCACAGTTTTCCTGGTGCAGATAGAAACATATGAAGTGAGCTATTCAGAGAGTTGATGTAAACAACGACATATTGCACACACATAATATTTTACTCATGTAACGCGTTAGGCTATGGGTTTGTTAGTCAGCAGTCTGATAGCGTGTGGGAAGAAGCTATTATGGAATATGGATGTCCAGCATGTAATGCTTCTGTAGTGCTTCCTTGTTGTCAGGAGTTTTTATAGTCCATGAGCTGGATGGTGTATATCCCTCAATAGTTTTTGGACTCTGCCATAGCATCTGTTTGAATCTAAGTCCCGTAGGGATTGAAGGTTGGAGACAATGATTTTTGTGGCCTGTTTAACAATCTTATGCAGTGCCTTCTGATCAGCTTGAGAGCAATTTCTGTACCAGACAATGATGTTGTTTGTCAGTACACTCTCACTATGAAATCTCCTAAGAAGGTAAAGATGTTGCTGAGCTGTCTTTATAAGGTAGGAATTGTTTGTGCCTCAACTTAGGTCTTGCAAGATATGTACCCTTAGGATTTTGATGCTATTTACTCTCCCTACTTTGGCACCACTGATGATGACAGGGATGTGAGTGGCTTTTTCTTCTTCCTAAAACTGATGATGATTTATTTGGTTTTCCCAACATTTAGTCCTAAGTTATTGCCAGTGCACCAATGAACAAGTTGATTCACCTGTTCCCTGTAAGCTTCCTCGTCTTCCTTCTTGATAAGGCCAATTACTGTGGTGACATCTGCAAATGTGATGATTCTATTTGACCGATGCATAGATGTGCAGTCATGTGTTAGAACTGTGAAAAGAAGTGGACTGAGTATGCAACCTTGTGGGACCCCAGTGTTTAGGGTGATGCTGTTTGATTGATGCTTTCCAGCTCAAACTATTTCTGGCCTTTCAGTTGGGAAGCTGAGGATCCAGTTGCATATTGTGTTTTGTATGCCCAGTTTACTCAGCTTAAACAACAGTTGTTGTGGAATAACCGTGTTGAATGCCGAGCTGAAGAAGTTGAGACATATGGGCTTAGCTATCAGGTAGGCTAACTATTACTGTAGAGTGACAGGGCATCCAGAGATTAAAAACATTGCCTCTGCTTACTGCATAGGGTGGGTGGGTTGTCAGAGGGACTGTACAAAATATATCACCCTTTTGGAAACAATGGCACTTAGATTTGTTGGAGTGCAATGAACGTAGATAAGTTCTCAACAACATAGATGTGTTTTGTAAGGAAGTAACAAGCCATATATCCAGTGACTGAAAAGGCTTTGGCACCATTAAATGTTTAAGCTAGTGGAGCTGAGAAATTCACTGGAACAGTCATTGGTTACCTGTATGCAGGTCAGACAACAGGGAATGAATAGCTGGACAGGAGTTAAGGTAGAGTGGTCATCATTGAGCAGATAAGGTAGTCACAAACAGGACCCATGGGCATATATAGATCAGATGATAAAATTTGTGTATGCATGTGGGCAAGATGGGACCACAGGAATGCTTCAGCTCAACAAATAAACACTATAGGAATATATATTTTTTTGGGAGTAGGGCTTTGTTAAAATTCAGACTACTAAGATGTCATGATTATGTATCTTCGACATTCCATCAAAATGTTATTTTTAGGAACTTTTCCTATGATGCATTCAAATAAAAACATACAACAGACTAAAATAGTATAATTAATCGCTCCAGTAAATAAACCAGCCAGAAGGAATATGACTACATTAAATTAAAAGCTTGCCATAAAGCAGCAGTGCTGAAACTGCAGATGCGAATTGCAGTTTAGATGTGCAGGTCTGTATGAAAAGAGACTGGTAGCATTTGCTCAAGGCATTTTTTAAAAAGGTTGATACAATAATGCTTTTTACTGAATGATTTTCTGCCTGGGAACCTAGGGACTCTGTGACTGAAGCAATGCACTTTATTTTGGGTTGTGGCTGATGTGGGTGATGAGAGCTTGGAATGGTGTAGCCAGAAAAAGTAATTTCTTCTTCCAGTGTTCTCCAGGTTATGTACCCCGAATATTGAAGCAGAAAGCTGATTCATTCAAGAGCACAGCAAGCACAGTGGGAACAATATCTATTTTGCAAACCTACAGTGAGTTTCTTAATGAAATATAAAGAAGTACTGTGTCAGTGCATAATCACTGTACTCAAGCCATCATTATAGGTAGTCAGGGACCATATATGTTACCTTCTCTCTGCATTGGTATCTGATGTTTAACAGCTTATTTTTTATTTTCTTTTTCTGAATTATTTGCAGATATTCCATTAAAACTTCTGTGATCAACTTATCAAATAGGTCCACAATATTTAAAACATACAAACAGAATATGTATGGTTAAGGACCTCATTATAGACCCAGACTGACTATTCTCCACACAATAATGCACTGTACCGCCTGATACACCAAAGGGCAAGTTGCAGTTAAGCACAGCAACTGGTTATGTTAGCTTACAAGAGTTACAGGTTCATGTGCATTGTCACAGCTCAGCGTCCATTTATTTTTGATGCTGTAGAAAGCTAGTGACATGCACAGCTGCTGACTACTTAGATTTTTGACTTCTGTGTAATGATGTGTGTATCAATAAAGTAGCCTCTGTTATTTCATTCAGATGCCATTTGAAGTTCCAGGTTCTTTTTCTTGCCATGGTAGAGTATATGCATTGTAAGTAGTTGTGGTGGAGTGTAAGCCCTTCCCCCCAAAAAGTAAATACTGATGTCAAACAACAGTGATGCGTGATTACAATCAAATATAATTACTGGTTGCAATAATGTATGATGACTTGCTGCACACAAATGCATAACAGTCCTGCCTAACCAAATCAGAAACTGTTTAATTGTGAACAAATTACAGTAGAAGTAAAGCACTTTCATCAGCAGACTAACCCTCATGTCCATCAATTATAGAAACTTTTTTGAATGTGTACATCTTAGGTACCTGTGTGCAAATAAAATATGTATTGGCTACAATAAATAAGTTACTTCAGGAAAGCCGTTACTGGCCTGTCACACTAGATCAGTGGCAGTTTATCTGTGATCAAACAGTAGGGGCCAGTTACTTTCTTTTACACAAACTCTCTCTCTCTTCTTGTATCCAACAATTACAAACACTTTGACTGTGTGTACCTCAGGCGGCTTAATGTGATCAAATGAAAATAAATTGGCCTCAGTAATATATGTCCACTTATTATGGCAGATAGGGTCCCCCTGTGCTGAGAATGGAGTTTGAGACCTAAGGAATGAGGGATTGAAGGTCATCAGGCACAGAGGGGAAAAACAGAAAAATGTTACTAACCACACAGAGTTGCTACAAGGGTGTTAGTACTGTAGAGGAGACTTTTTCAGTTTTTCCCCTGTGTCCTTGTGAATTTTTGCCAGGGACTCTCTACTTTCCTACCATATCTCAGAAACATGCAAGTAAGTTAATTGGTAATAGTCTAAAATGGTGAGTGTGTGTTTTGTGATACACTGGCATTCTGTCCAGGATAGATTCCTGCCTTCTGCAGGCTGTATGCCTGGATAGGCTCTTGCTTACCGTGGCCTGCAGTTGTTATAGACAGTGCTGAAGAATGGTAGTATAGTTCATCAATGGATGTGCTACAAGTAGGCAAAGAAGTGGAATAGGGAGCCATTTTGAAAATATCCTTATCCATTCCCACAGATATGGAAATAGTGAATTTCTCCTCTAGTTCTTTTAGTTCTTACATATTTAAATCTTTTGGTTTGTCCATATTTTGTTCATGTTGTGCATATGCTTGTGGCTTAGGGCTGATCTCAGAAGTCTGTCATGTGGGGAAGAAAGCACTAAAACATAGAAATGATGTGACAACTTTATGGCAAAGGGCTGTTGTAGGCCTAAAGCTTGAGCAGGCTATGATGTGAAAGGTTTTGTAGTATATTTGTGATATTTTTTTCTTTTTCCAGTGGGCCAGTACCACAATTTGCTTTTTATTTTTTTTTCTTAGTGGACCAGTACGATTTTCTTTTTCTTTCTATCAATCTATCTATCTACCTTTTTTGTACACACCAGTTAAGTACATTACATAACTAGTACAAATCAGTACAGGTTCATTTATGTTGCATACTAGTATAGAACTTGTATTACACTGTAAACACTGTATAACATGGCCTTATTGAGGTAAAAATGGGTAATCTCCAAGAACTCTAGTTGCACTAGTTAATTAAAGATAAGATCCAGAGGCTTGAAAACAATTGCAACACAAAGAACTTGTGAATCTCAGGCACAGTACAAGATACAAGAAAGTACAGTTGTGTAAAAACTTACCATAATGGTAGATGTCCTTGCCTTCACTGCTGTAGTATTCTTCACAGATGGGATTCCCTGCTGTGGCAGCCTGACATCCAACTAGTCTAACAAAGCCTACTGTTGCTTTAAGATATGCCAAATGTCACCCATTCGCTCCTTGCATAGTGTAGGGCATAAAGCTAAAGATGATGTTCAGGCATACCATCTACAAAACTGACTGCCCCAGTAGCAAATTGCAGTCCAAGGAACCCAAGAGGTAACCTGTACATCCAGGAAGGCAAAGGACTGAGGAGTTGTGGAGGGAGGGAGTGAATACTGCAGCACTGAAGGCAAGGACATCTACCATTATGGTAAGATTTTACACAACTGTACTATGTCCTTACATTCACTGCTGCAGTATTCTTCACAGATAGGAGACTGCCAAAGCTCAAGAGGAAATTTGGGAGGAGGAAGAATCAGAAGACTCTCCTAAAAAGCCATGAAGAATGGCACTAGCAAAACTAGCCCTACCCCTAGGGATGCCATCCAACTTGTAGTGTTTGGTAAAGATTTGTACAGAAGTCCAGGTAGCTGCTTCAAGAATAGAATTAGTATCTAAGCCCTTGAAAAAAGCACCAGAAAAAGGCACAGCTCTTAACTGAAGAAGATAAGCTCTTGTCATGAAAAGTGTAACAAAAAGAAATAGCCTTAGAAATCCAAGAAGAAATAGTTTGCTTGGATACAGCTAGTCCCAAAGATCTAGGATGAAGAGAAACAAAAACTGATCATATTTTCTAATAGCTTTTGTCTTATCCAAATAAACCCTGAGTTGCTTATGCACATCCAAAGTACGCAGCACCCTTTCACTGTAAGATTGAGGAGATGGGAAAAAAGTAGGCAGATTAATAGACTTTTTAAGTGATAGCTCATTAACCACCTTAGGCATGAAAGGATTAGTGTGCAAGGACACCCTGTCCTCATGAAAGATTAAAAAAGGAGGACAAGCCATAAGGGCTTGCAACTCAGACACCCATCTACAGAAGTAAGAGCTAACAAAAGAACAGTCTTTCAAGAACAATGTTGTGAGGAAGCTGAAGCAGCAGGCTCAAAAGGAGCCTGAGTCAACTTCTCCAAAGCAAAATTAAGATCCCAGGAGGACACCTTTAAGAAATTGTTTAACCTCAAATCTAGAAACTAAAGGAGGAGATAAAGGCAGACAAGCAGAGATAGCTGATAAGTGGGCCTTAATAGAAGCATTGAGAAACTCACACAAATAAAAGAGAACCAAAGGAACATCCACTGTAAGTGGCTTCAGGTTACAAGACAGGCACCTAATAGAAAGCATCTTCCATTTGAAAAAGTGGGATTTCCTAGTAGTCGGTTTCCTGGCCTCCTGCAGGACTTGCAGCACGTCCTCAGAAAAAAGGTGTCTATGTATAATCAAAATCCTATCAACCACAGTGTCAGCTGAAGTGTGGACAGGTGGGGATGGATGCGAGATCCCTTTTTTTGTGTGATTAGATCTACCTTGTAAGGTAACTTGTGATGATTTTCCTAGGCTAGATGCAGAAGTAAAGGGAACCAGTGCTGTCGTGGCCAAAAGGGAGTCACCAACAAGATTTTGTAAGCATCCTGTTGAATCTTGAGCAGGACTTTCAGAATGAGATGAAGGGGAGGGAATGCATAAAGAAACATTCCATTCCAAGAAAATGAGAGGGTGTCCACCTTCCATACCAGAGGTTCTGGGACTCTGACACAAAACAGAGGAAGATGTCTGTTCAGAGGGGAGGCAAAAAGATCCATTTGAGGAGTACCCCACTGTTGGATGATATCCAGAAATACATCACTGTGAGGCATCCATTCATGGGACTAAGTTAAGGACCTGCTCAGAGTATCTGCCACAATGTTCTGACCAGAAGGGATATAAACTGCCTGAACAGTCACTTGAAAGCAAAAACCCATACCAGAAGTGCCAACTGACAAAGAAGATCTCGTTCCTCCCTGTTTGTTGATATACCACATTACTGTGGTATTGTCTGTGAACACCTTGAGAGGCCCCGGAGAGAAAAGAGGATGAAGTGGCAGCACAGTGGTGCAGTGGTTAACGTTGTCACCTCAAAGCTAGAGGTTCTCTGGTTTGATTCTCAGATGGGGTGTCTTCTGTGTAGAGTCTGCATGTCCTCCCTGTGTTTGTGTGGGTTTCCTTCAGGTGCCCTGGTTTCCTCCCACATTCCAAAGACGTGCATTTGCAGAGTTTCTCCCAAGGTCTTTGCTGAAAATAGGCTCTGTCCTAGTCTGACTTTCCTGGTCAACAAATGTAAATAAATAAATGAAAGAACAGAAGAGCTCTCATCTCTTTGACATTGATATGCTCCTTCTGCTGATGAGGCAACCACACCCCCTATACCTTTAGGGAGCCAAATGCCACCCCACCATCCCATGTCTGAAGTGTTTGTGTACAATTCCTGAGAGGGAAGAGGGGGATGAAAAGGGATCCCTGGATTCAAAGACAACTGCTGAATCCACCAGTGAAGTTCCTGTCTGAGACAAGGAAGAAGAGGAACTACAAAGTCAACAGGATGTGCATGCTGAAACCACACTGACTTCAGAATCCAGTGAAACTTTCTCATATGAAGTCTGGCCGGAGGAAGCATAAGAATGGTGGATACCATAAAACCCTGAACTCTCAGAAACTCCCTGGCAGAAATGGAAGCCAGTGGAAGAAGAGTGTGAAGGAAAGAAATGAGAGTTAAGGCCTTTGGAGGAGGCAGAGATTCAAGCATTGGCACCGTCTGAATCCTGTAACCCACAAAAACATGATCCTGAGAAGGAGTCAGAGAAGACTGTTTGAAATTTAATGTGAACCCCAGGCTCTGAAAAAGGGAAATGGCAAAATGAAGATTTTGCAAAAGGATCTCAAGTGAGGATGCCTGAATCAACAAGGTGTCCAAGTAAGGAAATATTTGGATCCCTTGAAGCCTGCAAAAAGCAATCACAGGAGCAATGCGTTGGGGCAGTAGAAAGGCCAAAGGGCAAAGCAGAGAACTGAAAATGCCAGGAAGCAACAGAGAAACGCAAATACTTCCTGAAAAGAGAATGGACCAGAATCGGTCCCTATCAATTCAGCAAAAAATCAGTTCAGCGAATGGCATTTTCAGTGTGCTTACATCGAACATGCCTTTCCTCAAACTGTTCATACTGAGATTGTGGTACAGTGAGAATTAGGAAATTTGCCTTTTCCCCACTGTAGTACAATCTTGGAGTTGGTATATATAATTTGTGGGTGATGAACAGCATTTCCGATGAAATGCCATTCGTTAAAGTGTCAGTTCGATGAAGTGATATAGACCCGGATCAGAATATGGAGATAAGCATCCTTGAGATCCAGACATATCATATAGGCCTGAGGGAGTAAGAGAGGAAACAGGGTCTGAATGGACAACATCCAAAAGGAAGGCACTTTTAGAAAAATGTTTGAATGAGAGAGGTCTAGAATAGGTCTCCAAGTGCCCTCTTTTCTGGGCACCAGTGGAGTAGAACCCTTTCCCCTTTGGACCACAGGCACTTCTCTTGAATAGTACCATGAATCAAGAGATCTACAAGAACCTCTTGGAAAAAGGGAAGTTTGTCCTGAGGAGACTGAGGAATGCACATAAAAGGAGGATGAAATTTCCACACTATAAAGTACCCCTGATGAATGATAGACAGAACCCAACAATCCTGAGTGATCTGAAGCCAAACAGGAAGAGAAAGAGAAAGAGGAATGTGGTTGGGAAAAGATGGATAATCATGCAACACCTGGTTTGTCAGGAAAGGAAGGCTTCAGAATCCCTGGAAAATGAGTAGCCCATCTTTTTATCTTTAGTAGAAGGAAGAGATAGTCTAAGAACAAAGGCTGGATTAGTGGGGTAGTTTATTTATTTAACATTTGTTTACACAGAAAGTCTGACTGGGACAGAAGCCCATTTTCAGCAGAGGCCCATGGAGAAACACTCCAGACACATGTATTTGGAATGTGGGAGGAAACCAGAGCACTCAGAGGAAGCCCACATGAATGCAGGGAGGACATGCAGACTCTGCACAGCAGGCACCCGAGCTGAGAATCAAACTGGAGAACCTCTTGCTGTGAGATGACAACACTAACCACTGCACCACTGTGCCACCTGAAAGTTTCTCTGAAATTTGGGCACAGGAGGAACAAACACATGTTTAAGCTCCTGCAAGGCCTTACCTTTATCCTGAAGGGTCTTAAACCAGCAGCTGCTTTTTCAAGAAAAGTTTCATATCCAGAGGAGCATCCATCAACTTAGCCTTAATATCATCAGGGAGAAGTTGCAGCCTAAGCCAAGAATACCTTCTCATCACTGAACCAAAAACAGCAGCCCTAGAAGAGGCATTTGCCACATCATAACTGCATTTGATAGCATGATGGATGACTTGAGAGGAAGTCCTTAGCAAGGAAAGAGCAGAAGTTTTACCCTCAGAGTCTGGAAAATCAGAAATAAGTTAACAGGCCTGAGAAAGAAGAGCCAATACATGCCTAGACATATGGGTCTGATAATTAATAGTCCTAAAAGCTATGGTAGCAGAAGTGTAAACCTTATTACCTAGCCTTTCCATGGTTCTGCTGTCTTTGTCAGAAGGCAGTAACTTGGGTGAAGGAAGCAACTGAGACATCTTATCAGAGGCTACAGACACCACAGAGGGTTCAGCAGCAGGACATTTATACAAAAAATAACCATCTTCAGACACGCTATAAAACTTGTCAGGCTTCTTGGGAGCAGGGGCCAGAGAATCAGGTGCATGAAAGGCATTGGAAAAAGCATCCAGCAAAGCAGCCAAAACAGGAGAAATAATCACAGGTTTAGGAGATTCCATCTGCAGCAACTCATAGTACCTCTTATGGATATCAGAGACCTGAGCACAATCCCACTTAAAAATTCCATCATCCTAGAGAGTGTGTCTCCAAAGGAAATTTCCTCACAAGGAACATCAAGACTAATAGATTCTTCCTCCTCTGACCCATAGTCCAAAGGAGAAGGAATTTGAGTAGAATGTCAGAGATTTGTCATCAGAATCTGACTATTCCTCAGAAGAATCCTGTTCTCTAGGCCTTTTGAGGGGAGTAGAGGACCAAGGAGGAGCAGGAACAGAAACCCCCTGACAAGACTTTAATGGCATTGAAACAGTAAATAAACCCTGAGTAAAGGCCTGGCACTCACTTTGTGGATCCCTAGGAGCAGAAGAAACATGTTTATTTTTTTTGTTTCTTTCTTAAGGGAATGACCCACTATAAAACTGAGAAGGCTCAAACCCAGGGTGCCAGTCGAGAACTGTAGTAGGAACTTCTTCCCATCTAAAATCTGAGGAACTCCCCTAGGCCCTTCAGAAAAAATCAACCATGGTTTCTTCTGAATGTCTGAAATAGACACCTGCAAAGCCTCTTCAGACATGCTGCCAGCTGGATCCTCACAAGCCTACAAATCGGTCGCGGCAGAAAAATCCGACAACACAGCCGGGCAAGCCTCTGGGTTTGTAGAGACCTCTGGAGCAACACCTGGCAGAGGCTGGACAGAGGAAGATTCTGGTCATACCTTTTTAACCTTCTTCTTCCCTAATGGCTGACCCTGAGGGCGGGAGAGTCCTTCCATTGTATCATTAGTGAGAAGCTTAAGACACTGGTTCTCAATATTCAAGTAAAGGGAAGAACAGTTACTGCGATGGGTTTTTGGGATAAACGCCTGACAAATCAAACAAGAGGCCTGGTCGTGAGAAGCTCCTTGGCAAAAAAGACACTTATCATGGCAGTCTTTATGGAGAATCTGTCTCCTACACTGGCATTTACCCTTCCTGGATGATATTAACCCCAAACTGCACAAAAAAGGCAAGCAAAGGCAAAAAACCCAACAGGGCACTTATCTGCAACTTGCTAGGATTCAGCAAACTGTTGTAAGCATTACCCATAGCACAAAATATGTACAGATGGAGGAAAAACAGATATAGGCAAACAGAATGAAGGTAAAAATAAACGTTCCGACTGGCGGCAAATAATTTCTGTAGATGGTACACCTGAAAGTCACCTTAATGCCCTACACTGCACAAAGAGCATTTGGGTGACATTCAGCATACTTTAAAGCAACAGTAGGCTTGTAGAGTGGCTGGACATTGGGCTTGCATGGCAGGAAATCCATCTGTGAAGAATACTGCAGCAGTGAATGTAAGGACATCAGAAGAGTGATAAAGGCATTATACTACTGACTCATAACCATTGAGTGTTCTGTAGTTTAGTTGTTAACCTATAAGTGAAATGAAGATCATTTTGTAATACTGGCATCTACTTACTATGAGTCACCCATAAATGTATTAACTAAACAAAGTGTTGCAAATTCTTAACAACATATTAGTAGATCAAGTAAATGGGGCGGCCACGGTGGTGCAGCGGTTAGTGTTGTGGCTTCACAGCAAGAGGTTCCCTAGTTCAATCCTCAGCTGGGGTGCCTTCTGTGCAGAGTCTGCATGTCCTCCCTGTGGTCGTGTGGGTTTGCTCTGGTTTCCTCTCACATCCCAAAGACATGCTGTAGGTGGATTGGACACTCTAAATTGGCCCTATGTGTGAGTCCGTTGTGTGCCTCCTGTGGAAGGTTGGGCACCAGGCTGGCAACTCAGCACTGTAAAACTCCACTGCCAATCATGAGCAGACATGTGATCTGCTGTGGTGACCCCTAACCAGGAAAAGCCAGAAGAAGTAGATCAAGTAAATGCTTAGTACAGATCTTACCTGATGAACTTGTGACAAAGCTTTAAGGAAGTACAGATAGATCTATGTGAAAGCTCAGTATGGCTACTAACTAGGGTCCTGACATTTGACCTGGAGAACCAGTAACCGATTTGTTGTATGACCCTTGGGAAACCCTTTAATTTTCTGCTTTGACTACACTATATTTCACCCCTTTAATTTTAATTTCCAAATACATCACTTTAGTTGGAAGTCAGAATTTAAACTGCTTTAGTAATACATGACTGACATTGTTTACCTTCAACATTCAGTGTAAATCTGCTGTGCAGTGGGTAGCTTATTGTGTGGAGATTCTTATGCTACAATATAAAAGAAATATCCTTCCTGCACACAGTCACATTCGACTGCTGCATGGAAATGCAAGCTAAATTCCAGTTCTGCATTTTTGAATATTGTGACTGGAAAGGGATTAAACCTGGAAGTCTTCAGATTCCCTGAGTTTTAGTAGAATGGTTTTGTGTTTGCCACATAATTGTTGTCTGATGATAATTAATGTTTGCACAGCTGTGGCTGTGCTTTGAGAAACTGTTATTTAGTAAGATGGCTGGGGATAAAGGTTGCTACAGTAAAACATGTCTAGCCTAGGCACAGTCATACATAGCTGCTGCTGCTAAGCCAATCCACATTCTGTAACTGAGACATGGGAGTAGATTCTGTACGTATCTATGCAGGCTGATGTTTAGGTCACGGCTGCAGACCGCTGTGGCTTTTGCTCCCCCCTCACCCGAGTCAATGATTTACTTAAGCAATACAGCCTGGGAAGAAAATGTTTGTACATGATTAAGTCTGGGTCTTCTGCTTACTGCATACCGATGGTGCCATTTGATTTCCTTATAGATATATAGCGATTAGTTGATTGGACTGTAGTTACCGGAACACAACTGGTTAATCAAGAAGGCTACTGATTTGCACTGTACAAGATAGCTGTTTGTCTACAGTGCTGTGTGCTTCAGTGGGGAACTTGTCCTCTGCCCACTGTAGTCTGCCCACATAGTGTGTAAAAGTTTGCAAGCTCCTATATCATAAGGGGGTTTGTTCATTTTCAAAAACAGATTGTTTGGATCAGATTTAGAGGAAGTGTGTCTCAGTCTGGTGAGACTGGACATTTTTTTTAGTTGGATCATCCACTGATATAGCATAGGGAAAATGAGCCACTTTCGACCTCTGTGTGTCTGAATATCTGCCTTTCTGTCCTGTTCTGTTCTGTTTACTTACAAGCCTCTTAATGCAGTGAGTTACCTTATCTTTCAATCTACAAGCTTTAAGTTATTCATTTTTTATTATTTTGCGCTCTTCTTTGTTTTCTTCAGTTTACTCTCATGCAGTCTGTCTCATGTACTAATGGTATTGTTTTCCATTTACTTGATTGTTATGGTATGTAGTTAGACACAGTGATTTATAAATGCCGTAGCATATGGTTTAGTTATGTAATCTCTGTATTTGGTTATCTTATTTTTTTTTCTCTTTTTGCTGCTCTGTGCCTTTGACCCTATTCCCCAGTGCTGGGATTGCTGAAAAACTTCTCTAACTCAACATTAACTCACATGTACTTCACTGGATAGCTGATTGCCTGTCTAGTAGAACCCATGCAGTTAAAGTTGAAGATATTTGTTCTAGTACATGTCATTTTAATGCTCACAATGCTTTCTTAATAAGAAAATCAAGGGTTTAATTAATAAAAAAAACTATGTAGACTATCTGAAAGCCTTATCCCTCTTAAGTTCTCAGTGTTATACAGGCTGTCCAAAAAATGGCAAACATTAGCCATCATTCAGGATGGACTATCCAAAAGCAAGAATCACTTGATGAAAAACGTTGTTTAATGTAAGAAATACAAAACTAAGACAAGCTTTCACAAATGCTTCATCAGGTATTAAAAAATATAGCCTACTGTGAGGTGATCTCTGCCTCACGTACAGAACCTCAGCAGATGCTATCCTATCAGATTTACCACACATTTGCAAACATAATGGAGGCATAAACACCCAGTCAATTTATTTATTTATTTATTTATTTATTAATAAATAAATAAATAAATAAATAAATAAATAATGGAGGCATAAACACCCAGTCAAGATATCTCATTCTGTTTTGCAACATAAATGGAACTTATTGGAGGGGTGGATATGAATCACAGAAAATGCCACTACACTGTGGACAAATGAATGGGTAACTACAAATTGACCCCTTGTTTAGTACTCTTGTCCCTCATGGATAGGAGCAACATGTAAATATCTCTGGGTTATTCATTACTTGAGATATAAGGGCTAAAAACCTCAGAGGAATGTATGACTAGGCTTCTAAAGATCCTCATGGATCAATAGCTTAATAAGTAGCTGCAAACCCATGTGAACCTGTACAAAACAAGAGGTACAGCTTTCTTGCTGAGAATCATTGATATTGCACTGCTCACAGTTGTGTGAACATTAACAGTTACCTCCTTGTTATGATTCTGATAAAATCATATTGTACACACTATTTTCAAATGTCCTTCATTACTTCACCCATTAATTTCATTTATTTCGGACAAGATCCAGTGCAATGTTGTGTTGCAGACACAGTCAATACACATCTCTGTAGAGTGCCTAGTATAATGGGTAGGAGGTTGAACCTGATAACATCTGTCTGTCACATAACTAATAATGTTCATAAAAAGGTCTTATATCAATACCGATATCGCCAACATCCTGGCAGGCAGGTTCAATGCAAACTTCACCTCCCTCTCACCCCCAAAAAGGCCCAGAAGAATGTAGTGCCCCTGAAATTACAGACACTCAGGTTAAAACAGCCCTCTCTAAAGCTAGAAACACAGCATCAACGGGACTGGATGGTGTCCCAGGCTGTGTCCTACATGAGCTCAAAGATGAACTAACCCCTCACCTAAACAGACTGTTCAGACTCAGCCTCTCCACAGGCTACATGCCCATAGAGTGGCACACAGCAACTGTTATTCCGGTCCACAAAGGAGGAGCCACAACAGACTCCGGGAACTATCAGCCTATAAGCCTGACTAGTTTGGTCTGCAAGGCTATGGAGCGCATAATCATGGGTCTCATTAACAGAGACATTGGGAACCTCCAAACACTGGACCCTACCCAGTTAGGCTTTGTTAAGGGCAGATCATGCCTCCTAAACCTGGTGGACTTCTTTTAGACAGTTACCAAGGCTATAGATGAGGAAGGGTGGTCCACACAGCCTACCTAGACCTCGCAAAGGCCTTGACACCATTCCCCATTCTGGTATTATAGACAAGCTCACCAGCCTGAACATAAACCCCTACATCACGAGATGCGTTGCCAATTGGCTCACGGACAGAACCCACATGGTAAAAGTTGTGGGAGCTAGGTCTGACTCTAAACCAGTTACAAGTGGTGTTCCCCAGGGCTCAGTCCTAGGACCCTTCCTGTTCGACATATACTTCTCAGAGGTACAGGCAAGCACAGGAGGACTATGGTTGACCAAGTTCACAGACGACTGCAAACTAGGGGCTATAATTGACTCTCCAGCTGACACAGACATCCTCCCAAAGGGTCTTACTGAGACAGATACCTGGTGTCAAAACCATGGCCTCAAGCTAAATGCCAAAAAGTGCATAGTCATCCCCTTTGGAAAAAACGAAGTTCCCACAAACTACCACATAGGAGGTAGTCCCCTAAATACGGAAGACGTAATAAGGGATCTGGAGACCCAAGTAGATAGTAATCTCTCCTTTGATAATCCCATTGCCAAAGTGGTTAGAAAATCCTTCTATGTGGCCCACCTAATCACAAAAGGGTTTGCATCCAGATCAAAAGAGGTCATTGTGCCCCTCTATACATCACTCATTATACCCATCATAGAGTACAACGCCCCATTTGGGATGTACCTTACAAGACACCTGCAACAGCTGGAAAGACCACAGAAGTACCTCACCCAGAGGATCACTGGCCTCAAACAGATGACCGATACAGCTCGACTGAAGAAACTCCAGCTGTACTCAGTTGCATACCGCCTACTCAGAGGTGATCTCTGCCTGACATACAAGGCCATGTCCAACCCAGAATTGATGGACATGCTCCACCTAAAGAAAACCATATCCCCTCAAGCCACATGCTTCAGGGATCTAAACCTCACCACAACCATAAATAGGACATGCTGGAGGGATAGATTCCTGTCCCAGAGACTTCCCATGCTCTGGAACAAGATTCCAATCTACATTAGGCAGAGCTCCTCACTAACACTCTTCAAGAGAAACCTTGACGAGTGGATGGGAAACAGGAAGTTTACCCCAGGGATCACTTCAGTGGCTTTGCTGGACAGAGGCACAGGGAACTAATCTAAGGGGGCGGCGAAAGCCAACACATTCCGGCTAGGCTTGTAAATGCCTTTGGGCAGATAGCCTAGTACCTACCTATGAACCTAATACATTTTAATCTACCAGCACTGTGAAATTGTGAATGGATATTAGTCTGCTGCATTTATTTGTTAATTGGGTTGTTGTTTGTCTTTTCAGCTTTTCCCGGTTAGGGGTCGCCACAGCGGAACTCCGGTCTGCTAATGATTGGCAGTAGATTTTTATGGTGCCAAGTTGCCAGCCCAACACCCAACCTTTAGCGAAGGCATGCCCATTTACGCATGTTGTTCGGAGGCCACTCGACTGCGGGGAGGACATGCAGACTCTACACAGAAGGCACTCCCGCCGAGAATCGAACAGGAGAACCTCTTGCTGTGAGGCAACAATGCTACCACTGTACCACCACGGATATGTACTAATTTGTTAACTGGGTAAACCCAGTTAACATAATTGTTTCTTTGGATCGGTGACCAGCAAACCAAATATTATTAAGTAACTTGCTTAGAATGGCACAATATGCAAATTAAGGCTGAGGGAATCAAACCTAGGACAATGTTTAGTTTCAGTACATAGCCTTATAACTGTGTGTTAAGATGCCATACATATTGGCTTTTATTGCAGCACTGCAAATGTTTTATCAGAGCAAATACAGTATAATTATATGGAAAATGGCATTTTATTTCACAGATTTATTTAAGATGCTATTCACTTAATGGGGGCTTTTCTTGGTGAATTTTGAGGAGGAAGTTGATCTATTCTGCTAGCATTTTGGTATACAAAGGAAATTAATCTGGGTTTATTTTCCAAAGACAACACAACATCACTGATTTCAAGTCTGCAGTTCACAAACAGTAGATGAAGCATTACTGGAGGTTAAAATTTAGATTCCTAACAAGTGTGGATGCATTTGAAAGATATTTGGAACATCTGGCTCTCATTTGTGGTCATAGCAGTGAAGCAAGCTTATACAGATTTTGGTACATTACTCATAGCTCAAATAATTATAAAATGACTTTTAATATTGGTCCATATCCTTGTCCAATTTAGGTTGTAATCTATGTTGTAAAACTCAGTTACTGTATTGCTGGCTTCAACTTTTAATTTCAGTTGTCACTAACTGCTGTTCTTAATTGTCTTTTTAGTTTTGCTATATGGTTACCCTGTTTCCTTTTGATTGCTTTGCTTATTTTGTTTATGTAAGCATTTTGGAGGAATGCCATTTGTGTTCTATGTTGAACACCCATGTACACACATATTTATTCTGACAAGCTGCTTCAGCTTTACAATGTATCATATCATTATGGTCAAGTATGTGACTAAGATCTGCCTCTAGGGCCTAGAAACTGAGTTGAGGAAATCTGCAATTTTAAGTTAATGTTGTATTTTAGTTTCAGTGCTGGCCCTAACATTTTTAGTGAGTGCAAATCTAGCAGTTCAGTTATTGCTATTCTTAAAAAAGACAGGAAATGGTTTTGCAAAGTAATTTTTGCTCTGCCATCTATGTCTGCATTTTTGCTGACTGCTGTGCCTGAAAAGTATGTTTAGTTTTAGAATTATATAATTTACTTCTATCTGTAAAAATTCTATTAAATTCAGTCATTCTATAGAAAGTGTCTGAAACTGACATAAAATTACTTTGTAGTGCATGGAGTGCACTGATTATGCTCTGATTCAGAAAAAGCCAAACCAGTTAAGGGCCAGAATGATGTGTCACCCAAAAGCACACCCTGCTAAAAATTGTAAAAGTCAGGTCTAGCTCCATGCATTGAGCTCTACCAGTACTTAACAGCAAATTACAGCAGCAGAAATAAAAGATTTGTCTGCTGTCTGTACTGGTAACGTGTCCCCAACTTCCTCAAATAAACTAAGCTGCTAGAATAACAGGCTGTGTTAGCATCCCTTTTCTGAACTCTAAAACTCAAATGTTTGCCATTATTTAGTGACGTCAAGCCTCAGTGGTTTGTCCAAAAACCACAGATGTTATGTGGAGTGGACCAAAAATATGTAGCAATAATTTGGACATTCTGTAAAAATCTAAACTGTTGAGATGCATGGAGGTGATTGTAAACGTAACGTACCGAGTTACACTGCCTTTCTGACAGCATCCGCTAAGAGTTTTATTGCTTTGAAAGCTGAGAACACACTATGATTTTTTCCCTGTAACCAGTAGTACATAGTATAGTATAGTATAGTATAGTATAGTATAGTATAGTATAGTATAGTATAGTATAGTATAGTAGTACATAGTAGTAGTAGCAGATACAGCTCCATGCACTACAAAGTATTATGATCATGTCACTGATCATAACCTTAATGTGTTGCTGACAGGCATGCCAAGATTCACCTCTCAAGCTTCGCTCTCGAGATGAAGTTCTTGGTATCCCTGTCTTGAACACATAATAATAACCAGGTCATCATAATCTTTTATTTTATTGTCTATATTTTCCATTACTTAGACAGAAATGCAGTTCTGTGTCATCTTTATTCTTGTAAGATATGAGTTGTAGAGCATGCTTATATGTCTTTTACACTCTTTTTTGGGATGCAGTGTTATTCATGACTGTTCTAATCCTTCATTCCAAAACACTTTGTTTCTGTCTGTACATTTTACTTACAATTACAAGGTCATCTACAAGTAGTGTTGTTTATATAGCACTTATCTAAAGGTGTTTTGCAAACACAACATGTAAGACTGGTAAGTGAAGGGAATGAATAATTGATGATAATCAGCATGCATAGTTTCACCACATGTGGCCCGGAATTTGCTACTAGTAGCTTTGTTGTCAAAGCAAAAGAAAAATCCCCCTTATCTTTGTAAATAATTCTTTGCATTCTTTAACATCTTCCCAGACAATCATCAGGTAGCATAAACACTGGATTTAATATAAATAGTATAAATATAATTTCATCTGAAGGACAGCACCCTGCATCAGTACAACACCACCTTATGCTTGCCTCATGCCTGTGTTTCAAGAAGGATCTCACCCCTCACTTGAGGCTAGAACTCACAACTAGCAGGTCACAGATAAATGTGTCATGTACTGTGCATCTCTGACATGCAATACACAGAGCAGCACTTCTAACTTGTCGTTGCTTTCTTTGCTGTAATGATTTGCATCTTCAGCCCACTTTCCATATGCCCTTGTAACTGACAGAATAAAAGACTAGCTAGACTGAAAGATAAAGGGATATAGAGGGAGCAAAAAAGAGAATAAAAGAACTACAGTAAGTGTGCGAGATGCATTCTGTAATGACCTGCTGCTAATTCTTTCTTCTTGGGTCTCTGGTCATACTCAGTCATTGTTCTTGGTGGTCTAATGCCCCCTTCTCCTTCTGAATCCCAACATAACTCATAATTCATTAAATAATTATTCCAGGTAGGCTAATTGGCATGCCACTTTATAAACTAGTTGAGCAGTGACCATCCAGTCAGTCAATAGCTCATCTTTATGATTCCAGTGGATTAGAAATTATATTAATTAGCCTCAGCAGTGAATGAAGACCAAGGTCGGGGAAATAAACACCAGTCTTCTGGGATTACAGGTTTCTGATGAAGAGGTCATGGATAGGCTACCTACTATTAGAGCTGCATTGATGGAGTCCCCATATAGGGCTGCAAGGAGAAAAACTTTTTTTTTTTTTTTTTTGTTAGAGAGCTCAACAATTTCAAAAAAAATGCATAACTTTGAATAACACATTTAGGGGACATTTCCCTCTTGTATTTTCCCATGGCATCACCTCACACTCAGTAAACATTCTGACCTTAGCTGAGGTAGCGATTCTCAATTTGTATAATTTAAAAAGTGAACTACTTAAAATGGAGCATGGGTATGGTTTAGTGCATTAAGGTAATAAGCAATCAAATAATTACACCTTTTGATCTGGGTTTCATTGCCACAATCTCTGCTTGAATACTGTTTGACTGTGAACAAAATTATTCACTCAACACCTCCTTGAAAACACTAACTATATCTAGTAGATCTTATTTTGCTAACAAGGCCTAAAGTTAAAAAAATGACAAAAACTACAATCATATTAAGTATCTGGAAAGTATTTTGGCTAACAGCAAATGCTTATACTCAGTTTTTGGGCAATTCTCAAGAAATTTTTTGTTTATTCATCATATTCCCAAGTCTTGCAGGACTAATTATTGTGCCATGGTTAATGTCTCCTCACAAAATCACTTGTTGTGTCTTTCGGCTTTTCCCGGTTAGGGGTCGCCACAGTGGAACTCCGGTCTGCTAATGATTGGCAGTAGATTTTTACGTGCCGAGTTTCCAGCTCTGACGCACAACCTTCAACGAAGGTACGCCCATTCACACATGTCTCCACACAGAAGACGGTCTAGCTGAGAATCGAACACGACAACGTCATACTGTGAGGCGACAATGCTACCGCAGCACCACTACCGCAGTCCATCTCCTCACAAAATCACTAAAACACAAAACAAAAAGACTTCCAAAATGAATAAATTACTCGAGCAGTAATCAAGTAGTTTAAAAGTGCATAAAGCGCTTTTCGTTTATTACAATAGACATCTTCAGATGCATAAAACACAATAAAATAATCATATGGGAATAAATTAGTCAATCAGCACAAACACTGTGGTAACACTGGCTACGAAATCATTAACTCTTTCTTTCCCATACTGAACATAAGGGTCCACTACTATTTCTACTACACATATGTAGCACAACCAACACTACAGCCTCCATAGCATCTACATTATTGAAAATATATATAAAATAGGTGCTAAAATACCATTTGCGCTGATTGACTAATTTATTCCCATATGATTTTCTATAAGTAAACATTTATTTTATTGTGTTTTATGCATCTGAAGAAGTTTATTGTAATAAACGAAAAGTGCTTTATGCACTTTTAAACTACTTGATTGCTGCTCCAGAGTCATTTATTCATTTTAATGCCTCCTCCTTCATTACACACTCGGAACTTAAGATGATGAACTTCAGTTTTGGCAAAATGGTAACAGATACCATTTAATCATTAAAAGTGATATTCAAAACCTTTATACATAAATGCTTATTATTGATTTGTTAGAGATTAGTTTCTGAAAAGCATAGTTCTGTATTTTATCTGGGTCATTCTGCTTATCTGTCTGTGAGTTAAACTGGCTAGCTACTGGGTCCATTTCCCCCTGTATCCTATGGTTGTCAGAATGTCAGGTTGTGATTTCACAGTCTTACTGTGACAAGCTGTCATCTTTTTTCAGTCAATGGTTAGGTGAGTCTTCCTTTAGTAACCTGGGCCATCTATTAGCTGTATATTAGGCATTGACACAATAGATTTTACTCTTGTGTAACTTATGAATTTCTCCAAGTCTTTTGGGTTTCTAATAGCATGATTGGAATATACCCCATTCCTAAGTCAAAGTATGATTAAAGTTCATGAAATTAGTATTGTTTCAGTCTTTGATGTTAGCCAGAAGTGCTGTTCACAGCACCTGCATGTGCCCAGTATTGACTCCTGCAATTCATATGGAATTGCATGTATCTAAGTACAAATGTAAATTTATTTTTTATAAGACCCATTACTCCTACTACTATTGGAACTGACTTGGTATCCTTCTTCCACATTGCCCTCATTTCTGCCTGCAAATCTTGGTATTTTATGACTTTGTGTCTCTGTGTACGTAAGACACTGTAGCCACTGGGTATTAACAGTTTCAATGATCAATGCTACTTTTTTCTGCTTTTCGTGGACTACTATATCTGGCTTTCTTGCAGCTATTTTTTTGAACTGTTGGTAATGGGTGATTCCATGTGGTATAAACTTCATCATTTTCTATGATGCTTTGTGGCTGATGTTTCCAGTGTTTTTCAGCTACTTCAGTATTATAATGTTTGCACAATTCCCCTGCAACAGTCTTGCCACATTATTATGCCTTTTAGTATACAGTCCTTCTCTCTCATTTGTATACCACAACCAGCAACAAGATGTGTGACTGTTTCCAATTCTATTTTACAAAACCTACATTTGTCTGTTTCTCGCACTTGTTCAATGAACATTGTAAACCAACTTATATGTAGTCCACTATCTTGGGCCGCCAATATTAAGCTTTCCTCTTTTATGTAAATTAACCTCTTCTGAACCATTCTTGCATTTAATCTTTTTTTTTTGTTCAAATATTTTTATTAAGAAAAGTAATTGTTTGTTTATAACAATAATACGAAAGAAAAAAAAAACATAATTTTGAATAAGACAAAGAGCAAAGAAAAGAAAAAAAATACAACTATATACATTATTTACAGAGGCCTGAAAAAAATCATAAAATGATAAGCCCACAGAAACAGATTTGCATAATAAACATAAAATATTTCACTAAGAGCCAGTGTCCATTCGAAATGTCTCAATAAGAGAAAAAAAACTTTATCCAAGGATTATTGGTGAACCTCCTTGGGTGTATACTGACTTCTTTTGTTTTGATTTCTTTGGAGATTACTTCTTCTAGTAGAGAGAGGAAATCTTCAAAAACTGGAGAAGTAGTAGACTTCCATTTTCTAGTTATGCATTTTCTAGTAACTGCTAGTGTAGTCCATAAAAGATACGAGCTGGAGTTATTCATAATAAAATCTTCATTAACATTTAAAAAATGATTGTTTTGGATAAAGAAAAAGTATCTGAAAATAAAGCTTTTAAAAATCTTCAGTGTTTTCCCAGAAATGATTTAAACAGGGACATTAGTAAAAAATGTGGAACCAATCCGCTTTGCAAGACAAACATCTCCAGTAAATGATGTTTCCAGTTGTATTAAATTTAACTATTTCCTCAGGGGTTAAGAAATCTCTGTGTAGGAATTTCCATGTAAAAATACTTCAATACTGACCCTATGATGTATATTTTACAGAAGATAATAGTTTGTTTTTCTCTACTTGAGTATAATTGGGAGAGATACTTCTGGTTATTGTATTCCAAAGTGTATTAGTTAAGGTAGTTTTATATTTTATTTGAACTCCATATAATTTGGAGATAATGTTGTTAAAGTTAACGTTATTGTATAGTAATTCAGATATATAGAAAATTAGAGGTGACTTTTCCATATAAGTTTGTTGTTTGTCTTTTCGGGTTTTCCTGGTTAGGGGTTGCCACAGTGGAACTCTGGTTTGCTAATGATTGGCAGTAGATCTTTTTTATGGTGCCGAGTTGCCAGCCCGACGCCCAACCTTCAGCGAAGGCATGCCCATTCATGCATGTCTTTCGGAGGCCACTCGACCGTGGGGGAGGACATGCAGACTCCACACAAAAGGCACTCCAGCCGTGAATCGAATAGGAGAACCTCTTGCTGTGAGGCAACAATGCTATGGCTGTACCACTGCGCTTTTCCATATAAGCTGAATTTTAAATGATTCTGCAAAGATCTTGTCAGAAATTTAATATACTTTGTAATATCAGCCAATCTTGCAATGACAAATTATATTTATTAATAATATATTGTGTGTGCAAGGTTTCTAGGTCTTTTCGACAATGTTTCTAACATATAAAGTTTTTGTCCTCCAATTCATTAAAAAGTTTAAAGTGTAACCTTTCAGGAAAGTTTTTTATTTTTTTTATTTTGAAAGGAACTAATACATCAAAACCAAATTTTGATGTCCACATTAGAGTTTACTGTTTTCCTAAAGGTGCTAAAGATGTTGTTTAAAATGATGTCCACATTAGAGTTTACAGTTTTCCTAAAGGTGTTAAAGATGTTGTTTAAAATGTTAGACGTTGTAGGTTTTGAACATTATATTGTATAAAATGACAACATACCAACCTTTATTAGTAGAGTTAATAAAAGAGATTTTTGAAGATGGTGCATTTTCATTTAATAAAATAGCTTGAAGTAGAGATTTCCAATTAGAATTATAATTTGGATCAATCAAGTTTATAACATCTTTCAGCAGCAAAGCTCTTATGCAGGTATCTGTATCTGGGAACTTAATACCACCTCAATCACATGGTCTGATGTGATGTATGTAAGCAATTCTATTCTTGTTAGGGAACCATAGAAAGTTTAGTAATAATCTATTTATGTCTTTGATAAATTTGTTTCCAGGAGTTGTGTCAAGAGCCAAAATAATGAACAGGATCTTTGGTAAAAGAATCATTTTTAGTAGCTGTAATCTATCTTCAAAAAAAAAAAAAAAAGAAAATGTTGTTCCATTTACTTATGTGATTATTTACTAAAATATTATGTTATTATAATTAATTTCTTTCATGTTTTCAATAGTGTTGCTTAAAAGTATGCATACATAGTTTAGGGAGTTTACCTGTTCTCCAATAATGTTTTGATTGTCAGATTGAATTATTTTCTTCTTATTAAAAATAATATGATTAGATTTCTGTTTATTAAAATAAAGACCTGAAACATTTTGGAAATGGTTTATAATTGCATCCAATTCATATACCTCTGTACTTGAATTAGAGAAAGTAAATAAGACATCATCAGCAAAAAGAGATATCTTAGAATTATAATGGTTATAAATAGTAATACCTTTAATTTTTTGGATTATTTATTATTATGGAGGGAAAGTCTTCTATAACAAGGGCAAATAAGATAGGAGATAGTGGGCAACATTGCTTAGTGCCTTCAGTTATGGGTATACCTTTGATGTGAAAGGACCCAGTTTAACATAGGCTAAGTTGTCTTTATAAACAGCTTTTATCATAGAGATAAAGGATGATGGAAATGCTAAGGCATTTAATATTGCAAAAAGATAGTCCCAGAATCAAAGGCTTTTTCTATATCTAAACTGATTAACAGGGCTTCTTCATTTTCTGCATTTAAGAATTCAAAGAGAGTTAAGATTTTTTAATGTTATCATGGGTATGTCTTATTTATTTATATTTTATTTATTTATTTCAGTTTGATGACCAGGGAAGTCCACTGGGCCAAGAAGAGCCCATTTTCAGTGGATGCCTGGGGAGAAAACCTCCAAGGACAGTTAGAAACATACATAAAGTTACATACATAAGTAAAATATTTAGTTTACAAACATATTTAATGGTATGCAGTTTTATACAACAAGCTGAGAATACAGTAAAAATGCATGTGAGGTATAATACAGTTATTCAAAGAAACACAGAATATGATTACATTTAAGAAAATACAAATAGTAATAGGTGATTGTTGTCAGTTTTGTTTAAACAGTGTTTGAATAATTTTCTGGTGCAGGAAGATAAAAGTGGCAACCAATGTGAAGCAGAATAATAGAGAAGTGTAAGTTAAAGGGGTGTAATAATAGACGTTGTTATATTATGAGAAGAACAAGGAGGGGGTGTGCCTGAGGGGAGCTAGGGAGGTGGTTATGTTGGAGAGTGGGTTGGGCAAATCCATTTAGAAGAAAGGTATGAGAAAAAGAGAGATTTGAAGTTGGTAAGGTTTGGAGTATTGTAAAGGGAGGCAGGGAGGGAGTTCCATAGTTTGGATATGGAGTATGATAGCAAGAGGTAGCCTGGGGGTCATGAGGGTTTGTAGATTTGAAGGAGGTTTTGGTTTTCAGATCTGAGTGAGCAGTTAGGAATGTAGGGGGCTAAGGAAGTAGAAAGAGAGGGGCAGCTGGAAGGCTTGAAGATGATCTTGAGGGCAGTAGTGAGTCTAAGGAAGTTTAGGTGATTAGGTAGCTCGAGCCATTGCAGAGTGTGGAGAGAGTGGCAGTGGCAGGATGAGTTTTTGGAATTGGTGGCAAATTTGCTTATTTTATTGTAGCAGGATTCTAGTTTGGGTTGTAGGCCAAGTTGGAGGTTGGTTAGGAGGGGAGCACTGTAAAGGAGAGAAGGGAGAAGGTAGGTTGAGGCTAGGGTATTTCTGGTAGTGGGGGTAAGGTAGCAGTAGTGTCTGTATAGAAGCCTGAGCTTTTGGTGTGGTGTTTTGGTGGTGGATTGGATATGGATGTCAAATTTTAGGTGGTCGTCACTGATGACACCAAGGACTTTTTTGTGTTTGATACAATTTTGTGGTGGACTTTATTTTGGCTAAGTATGGAGAAGGAGTTTTTATCAATAGAGGAGTTTCCAGAAGGGGAAAAGATCATTAGTTTAGTTTTATTTGTGTTTACGGCCAGGTGATTGTTTTTCATCCAAGTTTCTGTTTTGAAGAAAGCTGATTGGGTTTTTATAAGTAGGTTAGAGGGTGAGTCTGCTGAGCAGATGATTGTTGAATTGTCTGCATACTGGATTATTGTAGACTCAGGGATTGAGAGGTGATAGTTATTGATAAATATGTTGAAGAGTAAAGGGCCAAGAACAGAATCTTGTGGCACACCGGTGAGGGTGTGTAGGAAGACAGAGGTTGATGATTTCCATTGTATGACTTGCTGTTGTTCAGAGAGGTAGCTGGTGAACCAGGCTATGGTGGAAGGTGAGAGGTTAAGGAAGGAGAGTTGAGAAAGGAGTAAGGGGTGTGAGACAGTATCAAAGGCTTTGGAGAGGTCAAGGAATAGGGTAGATAAAAATTTGCCAGAGTCACGTGCTAGGTTAATGGTCTCGAGAAAGGAAAGGAGGACAGTCATAGTACTATGGCCAGGGCGGAAGCCATGTTGAGTGGGAGTGATAAGGTTATGTGTTAGGTATGGCATCAGGTGAGAATGAATACATTTCTCTAGGTTTTTGGAGAGAGGGGAAAGGATGATAATAGGTCTGAAATTGGTGGTGTCAGTGTTTTTACCTCCCTTGTGGAGTGGGATGATGTATGCATGTCGCCAGATAGAAGGGACATAGGATTCTTTGATGGATCTGTTGATTAAGATGAAAATGGGAAAGGTAATGCTTTCAGTGAATATTTTGTGGAAGGAAGATGGCAGGTTATCTGGTGCATTGCTGCATGGTGCATAGTAAGTTTAGTTTCTTTTGATAGCCAGGGGGAGGTTTTCACTTTGACACTTTTGGTTCTTAGAGGTGCGTGGTTGTTGAGTAAATTTAAGAAGGTTTCATTGAAGTAGCTGATGGTATTGTCGAGGGGCAGTGTTTTTAAGGGGATCCAGTCAGTAAGTTTTTGACAGTCTGAAAAATATTGGGGGCTGAGGTGGGAGAGGTTACAAGTTTGGATGTAGTGATGGTGCTTTTGATGAGGGGAGGGGTGCCAGTCTGCAAAGGCTGGCAGGTGGTCACTGAGAGGGTCAGAAAGGATACCTGCCTTTGGAATAAGGTTGGGATGGGATGCTAGGATCCAGTCTATGATGGTGCCAGAGGCTTGAATTATTAAGACTGTTAACATTTAAGGAAATTAATGATAAAGACATAAATAAATATAGAAGTAATTGAGGTGATAATAAATGATGATCAATTTTTTATTCATATAGCTCTTTCTATCATCTAAGGATGTCGAGTGTAAGCAAAAGTGTGTTGTGAAACTGATAGAAAAACAACTGTAACTTTGATATAAAACATTCTATATTTAGGCCTAAATGTAGAAAAACAACAGAAAATATACTGTAAAACATATTATTGTATAAAATAATATTTCCCAAAAACAAACATGGAGTTATTAAAATTCCCAGTTTGAGAGATAACTTGGAATCAGTCACTCTGCTTTCCCTAACCTTCACAGCCATACCTAGCAGCTCTGATAAGTTCTATAAATTAGACATATATAGCATAAATAAAACTAGTCTGAACAACTTTTGGCTAAAATAAATGATAAGCAGTGAGGAAGTTATATATACATACATTGCCAAAGTTAAAGCCTCCAATAAATAAGAATCACCATATCGCATAACTGTAACCTACATAGGACATGCTTTGTTCTAAAAAAAAAGAACAGTCATAAATTCTGAGTAAATTATTCAGTATACCCAAACTTCTATTCTCAATGCAAATACCGAAAGGAGTTATCAAATTTCTTAGAATTAGAAATATGATAGAGTTCATTTATACATAATAGCTATTACTGTACACATATTACTAAGGTAATAAATATACTGTATAACTATACAAAAAACCTTTACAATGTTAACTTGAATTAAATTTATCTATAATTGCTAATACTGAGGTTACACTAAATAGTATATTTTCTAAATTTATCATGTATTCTCATGTACTGTCATTGTTACTGCATCGACATTTCCTCTAAAAGCTTATTAAACTTATAAACCAAAACTTCTTATAATTATAAAGGCATAGATGTATGCATTTTAAAAGAAAGGACTAAACAAATAGTATTTAATAGAGTAATTACTTGCTGTAGTAATAAAGTGAATTGAAATTATAAATGCAACTAGTGTCAGAGTACGACTTTTCTCTCTTTTTTTCCTTTTTGAGACTAAATAAGCAACCTGGAAAAAATAAGATAAAACTGTTTTTGTATAACATATAATAATATAAAAACATTTTTTAACTTAGTGAAAACTAACCTTAATATTTTCTGCATTTCCAGGTAACCATGACCAGAATCAGGGTGTACAGAGCAAGAGTGCAGCCCTGAAAGATTCCCCCTGCTTCCTGTGTGTTACAGTAAAAGGAAACAGCCAGGAAGCTTCAAAACCAACATGGCAAACTCTGTGCAGGTCAAAACAAGTCTCAAGGCTCCTCGAGGTAAGAAAGCAGGAAAGCTTCATCTTAGGCAAAGAAGCAATTTCTAAGAAAGTTATATGAATTATAAGGCAATATTAAAAAAAAGTAAAAAAACAAAACAAAAACACTACAAATCTTTGCAGCCATTGTCCATGTATCAACAAATGGCAAAATACACTAAGAGCAAGAATTAACTGTTTTAGGTTATTTTTTTCTGAAAAAAAACATAAATAAACCAAAATATGATTATGTACTACAAAACTAATATTATATCAGACCAGTTCATGAACTGAGCAACAAACTGCATTTGGAAATAAGTAATTAAATCAATTAAACAGGAGAAAACTCCTAATATGCTGCAATGATAGACACTCATTCTGCATTTTATAAAGAAAGAATAGATTAAAGTTACTTGTGATGCATCAGGCTACTTATTATGTTTCTTTACTATTGTTTGTAGTTTTACCATATCATAACTTTGCTAATAAATCCTAAAGACAGCTAGTGTCTGGATTAAGAAAGCTTACAGAAAAAATATACAACTGTGAAAATCAATTTTGTGAATAAGAAGGAAATATTTTTTTATTTATCAGTAGAAGCTTTGAGAGATTTATTGCTGGTTGTAGATGAAGTGTCCATCTTTTGCTTCTTTTTTTTTGCATCTGTCCAAGTGTTTTTCTCAGATGATCTCTTTAATGAGGTGAAAGAGACTTCTATGTCTTCAGGGATAGAAATTAAGTATTTTTTATGAAAGTAGACACTTCATCTGGACTAGTGAATGTCCTTACTCCATTAGGTAGATGCATTTTTATTCTTGCGGATACAAAAATTTGTGTTTTGATATTGTTTTGTTTTAAAAGTTTAACAAGAGGCCAGCATTTTTTCCTCATGTCTAGTACTTTAGTGAAGTAGTTATTGTCAAATCTAATGTATCTTTGATTATATTTTAAAGGGGCTTTCCTCCATGCGGTTTTTAATACAAGACCTTTATCTATGTAAGATAAAAATGTTATGATTATTGAACTTGGTGTAGAAAAAAAGGAGGTTGAAGCTGGCTTACCTAGAGCTCTATGGGCACTCTCTGTTCCATAAGAAACCCCTTCCTGCAAGTTTAGAATTTCAGGGATCCAGGAATTCAAAAAAGTTATAATGTCATTTCCTTCTGCTTTTTCAGGGAGACCAAAAATGTGTATGTTGCACCTTCTTTCCCAGCTCTGAAGATCATCAGGTTTATTTTGTAACCGAGTATTTTGTTTAAGTGGGAAGTCAGTGTGCTGTTCTTCTTCATTAACTCTCCTATCAATATCAGTTAATGCAATTTCTATGCTAGAAATTTAATTTTATTGCTGTTGTAACAGTTCCTTGAAGACTTCAGTTTGCTTCTCACAGTTCTCCTGAAGATTTTATAGATTTTGTTGAAAATTATAAATTTTTAAAGATACTGTCTGTAAGGTTGAAGTTATCAGTTGCATCTCCTTCTTCAGTGCTGAATCTATTCAAGAGTGTTTGTTGCTGTTCATTTTGTATTGAAGATGTCTCTAACTTAACTTATATTCTTTCTTTTGTTTTTGACACATTCAGTTGCTGCCTTTTATCTACTTTTGGTTTGATTTTGATTCCTGTTTGACATAAATATGCTTCTGCAAAACTAAACAGGGAAGTCATTTTAAACTTATTCTCCTCATGTTTTAATACTTTCACTACATTTGGGACTTGTGAGGTCAGCAGATATGTATGCAGTCCTATGATTGCAGATCTATTCATGTAATCAATTTCAAGGAGACCCATACCTCCTTCAGAATGGGGAATATATAGTCTTGATATACACTTATTTTTTATAAATCATTTGATAAACATGAAGCATCCTTCTTGTTTTCATGTCCAATCAATCCAACACCTTTTGGGGCCAGTCAATCACTCCAAAACTATAAGTTAAGACAGGAAGAGCAAATTAGTTTATTGCTTGGACTTTGTTCCTAGATATCAGGTCTGTTTTCAGTATTAATTATAGTCTTCCAAAATATTCTCTACTAATTTTTATTTGCTTTTGCTCATGTTTTATTGTTGATATTGCATCAGTTTTGCTCAAGTTCTTTTGCATCACATTCCTGTCCCAGACTGATTTTCTCTTGGTGCTGCAGCTTTCCTGCTTCAAATGTTGCTTTTAGACATTTATCAAGACCAAATGACTTTCTTATAAAATCTGAAAAGTTTTGCCTACTTGCAGTTGTGCTTTTGGTTCCTCATCTGATAAACTATACATTTTAAATCATTCACAAAAAGAAAATGACAAGTCCTTGTACTTAGCTGTTTTCTGGGAGCCAACTTGTAGCTGTGACCTAATCTGTTAAGTAAAAAGTATAATGGGTTAAGTGCAAGACAAAAAAGCAGTGATGACAAAGAGTCACCCTGGAATATCCCCCCTTTGAACTTTTATCCCTAGAATAATAATTTGTCCTTTATCATGGCTTAACTGCAAAGTGGTTTGCCACTGTTTTATGGTCACTGTAATGTAATCGATCAGTGTAGAGTGCATCTTACACATTTTTAAGCACTATTTTCTCCATGAATGTGGGATACTGTTACATGCTTTTTGTAGTCTATCCATGCCATACTTAAATTCTTCCCCTTTTAATAGTTCTCCTTATGATCTTATTTAACAACAAATGATCCTTTGTTCCACATGACTTTCTTTTTACCATTTTGTTCTATTGCCTTGATTGAGTTTTCTTCTAAATGACTATAAACTCTGTTGGCATCAATTCCAGTGTATAGTTTATACATTGTTGGAGGGCAAGTTATTGGTCTACAGTTTTTAGGATAGCTTTCAGGTTCGCTCTTAAGTAGGAGTATTATTTTTCTTGTTGTTAACTAGGATGGTGTCTGTTTGGGTGCTCATATAAATAGTTCTTACTCATTAGCTAAATCTTCATGTAAAGATTTTAATACTTTTAGCCAGAAGTTAGGTATTGCATCTGGTTGTGTGAATTTTCTATTTCCCATCCACTCATCAAGATTTCTCTGGAAGAGGGCTAGTTTGGTGCTCTGTTCGACATGTATGGGAAGTCTATTCCATAGCATGGGCAGTCTCTGGGTTATGAACCTGTCCCTCTAACATGTTCTGCTTATTGTGGTAATGAGGTTGAGGCCTCTGGAGCATGTGGTGCAGAAGGATTGGGATTTCTTTAGATGTAGAATTTCTAACAGAGCTGAGTCAGACATGGCTTTGTAAATCAAGCAGAGATAGCCGCTAAGTAGGTGATATGAGACAGAGAATAGTTGGAGTTTTTGGAGACTGTCCATTTAGAACAAGTGTTTAAGGCCTAGGATCCTTTTTGTGAAGGAATTTTGTGGCCTCTCCAGTTGTTGCAGGTGTCTAGTGAGGTACATGCCAAATGGAGCATTCTACTCGATAACTGGCCTAAGGAGGGAAGAGTAGAGGGAGACAATAACCTCTTTCTTCCTGGATGCAAAACCCTTAGTAATGAGATGTGCCACATAGAAGGACTTTCTGACCACATTGGCAGTGTGGTGGTCAAAAGAGAGGTTGCTGTCAACCTGTGTTCCCGGATCTCTTATAACGCCTTCTGTGCTCAGTGGGCTACCATCGATGTGGTAGTTCATGGGAACTGTGTTTTTCCCAAAGGGAATGATGACACATTTTTTTGCATTGAGCTTAAGGCCATGATTCTGAGAAAAGTTATTGGTCTCAGTGAGGCCTTTCTGTAGGATGTCAACATCACTTGGGAAGTTAATAATGGTGCCCGACTTGCAATCATCTGTGAACTTTGTCAGCCAGAGACCCTTCGTGTTGGCCTGGACTTCTGAGAAGTAGATACCAAACAGGAGAGGACCCAGCACTGATCCCTGCAGACTTCCCTCATGACCGGTGGGCAGTCTGACTTGGAGTAAGCTACTTTCACACTGTGGGTTCTATCTGTGAGCCAGTTTGCAACCCACCTAGTGATATAGGGGTTGATGCCTAGCTTAGTGAGTTTTTGTATGATTCCTGAGTGGGGAATGCTATCAAAGAAGTTGACCAAGTTGAGGAGGCATGATCTACCCTTCACAAAACCAAACTGTGTGGGATCCAGAGTTTGGAGATTCCCTGTATCCTTGTTTATTAGGTCCATGATGATGCATTCCATAGCTTTGCATATCAGACTTGTCAGGCTAATGGGGCGATAGTTCCCAGGGTCTGTAGTCGCTCCTCCTTTGTGGAGAGTGATGACTATAGCAGTGCGCCATTTGGTAGGGACAAAGCCTGAGGTGAGGCTGTGATTGAACAGGGCACACAGGTGAGGTGCCAGTTCACTCTGTAGTTCATGCAGAATACAGCCAGGGATATAGTCAGGTCCCATAGAAGCTGTATTCTTGGCCTTGGACAGTGCTGTTTTAACCTGTGCAACAGTAATCTTGGGTGCCTGGCAATCTACTGGTATTGTGATTGGTCCTTTGGGGGGAGGGGTAAAGTTGGCACTGAATCTGTCTGCCAGCATATTGGCAATATCTGTTGACTCAGTATAGGAGCTACCATTGTGCAGTAGCCCAGAGCAAATCTGGGTATTGCCATGGAGGTTCTCTACATAACTATAGAAGGCCTTGTGGTTGTCTTTACTATCTGCTGCAATTCTGTTTTCATAGCTAGCTTTAGAGGATTTGATGAGGAATCTCAACTTGTTGTTGAGGCTGATAAGGGAATTTTTCCAGTCATGGGATTTCACCATATTCCGCTTCAGTTTCCTCCATCTATTATACAGTTTGTTTATGGCAGGGGACTACCAGATTGGCTTCCTTTTTTTGGAGGAGAGTGTCTTGGTTCTATTGGGTATGGCGAGATCCATTCATTTGTGCATGTGTTTGTACAGTGCATTGGTGTATGATTTGGCGGTCATGCAACTATTCTCCATTTGCATGGGTGCCGTGAAGTTAGCCATCTTTGTTTTTAGGAGCCCAAAGTTAGATTTGGAGAAGTTTTTCATGTTGGTTACCTTTGTGGGGGAGGGGGGTGGGAGGGATGTGGATTTCCAAGGTGATTAGTTTGTGGTCAGATATAATCAGTTTATCATTTGCGATAATGCACAAAAGATCCTGATCTGCTCTAATACTGTATGTTACTTTTATCATGTCTATCTTTTTGAGTATTGTTGTTGATCTGTAACCTCTTCTGTACTTTTCTAACAGTGACACTTCTTGTCTTAAGTGCTTTATAGTTTTCTCTATTTGATACTTTCATGACGGCATTTGATTTCTCCCCTTCCTTTCCCTTACTGCCCTGTATTTTTGTGGTAAGACTTTGGGCAGGATTCACGAAGCCTCTGTGTAAGAGTTACAAGGCTTACACGGAGGCTGCAGTTAAACGGTATGACGTCAGCATGTCATGCATATGCATGAGGGCATGCTGAATCACACTTAAGGCTTACACGGTCTGTGGAAGACAGTAGGGGGCGTGTCCGTAGACCGAGCCCTGCAAACGGACACGCTCCCATAAGAGTAAAAGTCCCGAAAGTAAACCCCCACAACAGAGCCCGTGTAAATGTGAATAAATACAACACAACACATGCCCCCACAGACTACGAACATAAAATGTACAAATGAACATCTTATAATTTTTTTTTAAATTGTAAAGATGTTTGCCTGTGAGTGCGCTCGTTTGCGCGGGTGTGCCCGTAGCTTAGCTACAGTTAGCAGTCAGTGGAAAAGCATATAAGAACTAAATATGCAAAGGAAGCCAAGAAGCAATAGCGTAGTGGTAGAGACATCGGCTGAAGAACAGGCAGTCATGGTTTGAGTCCCCCCAGCATCAATTTTTATTTTTAGTGAAATAAGCACGAAACAAGTCCCTGACATATATGTACACATATAAAATTATATTTTATGTAAAATGTAATGAAATGGGTCATATATTTTGAAGAAATTTGAGATAACAAAATAATAACAAATGTCAGATGTGCCTATAGCTGAGCTACAGTTTAACAAGTTGAGTGCATCTGCCCGTAGGTGAGCAGTGTTTTAACAGGTATAAAATGAGTGCCCGTAGGTGAGCACTGGTTTGACAGGTGTAAAATGAGTGCCCGTAGGTGAGCAGCGGTTTGACAGGTGTAAAATGAGTGCCCGTAGGTGAGCAGCGGTTTAACATGCTGAAACTGTGTGCCCATAGCTGAGTTGAGCGTAACATGCATGCTGACAGCCAAACCACGCGTAAACCAGCGTGATCCGTTTGCGCGGAGCTGCGCGCCGCGCCAACAAGCTAACCGACTGGCAACGTTGAGCAAGCTGTAACAAAACTGCCTTTACACAGACACACCTCCTAGCCTGTGTAGACAGTCATAAAATATAAAAAGCAGTGGCCAGGTTCGAACCCAGGATACCATGCACCATAGTCAAGGTACTGAACCACTAAACCATGACAGTTGCACTTAGAAATGCAGTAATAGCATATATATAGGAATGAATAGAAAGAGGAGCATGACAAAGCAGGTTTTGTGAAGCTGTTACAATTCCAAAATGGCCAATCACAGATAAGTGCGGGAAAAACGGCATATATAAGCCCCATAGGCGGGAATACACAG
Source organism: Protopterus annectens (assembly GCF_019279795.1). Lineage (NCBI taxonomy): Eukaryota > Metazoa > Chordata > Ceratodontiformes > Protopteridae > Protopterus > Protopterus annectens. The sequence goes on along the minus strand of NC_056726.1, from coordinate 416,185,619 downwards.
CATAACCGATTGTAGAACCAACTTGCAGCCAGAATGTCAGGTGTAGGTGAGGGTAGTTGCTTTCGAGCACAGAGGTGGGGTGTTGGGGAGTCCAAATATATGGTTTGGCTCCTTGTCCACAATCATGAGACCCAACTCATGCAGGGCCAGGTCCTGTGGGGAGCATATAGGGCTGAGGCGTGGGACCGGTTGGCTCATGATCTCACCAGTGCCACAGGGATACCAAGGACTGGTGAGCAGGTCCGTCACCACCATGCGGACCTGAAGAGACGCAAGCAGGACCAACTGAACCATTGGATCCAGGAGGCCTGGCAAATGCCCAAAGCCCCACTACTGAGTAAGTTACATGTAATTATTTATGTAAGAAATTAACCTAGCTGATATTATGGAGATGTGTATTCCAATATTACTTTATTTATATTACAGCTTCAGGTGTCCGTTCTGCGAACCGTAGAGCCTATGGCGATAGGCTGGCATGGTTGTGCCACCAGGCAGGCCAGTAATCCTCTCCCTGTAAGTGTAAATAAATATATAAGTATGGCAGTTAGCAAAAGAGTGCAGTGTAGTCACTAATTAATAAAATGTGCAAGTAACAGTGTAAGAGGGTTTGCAAGTATTGCTTGATTACAAAAGTGTGATGCAGTCTGTAATCCAAACAGAAAAATGAAACAAGTCTGAAATAAAGATGTCCCACCTGTAATATAATAGTACATAACCTGCAGCAGGCTGAAAAGTACAGCTGCAGAAGCTGAGTAAAACACGTGTGAAATATATCCCTGTTGACATACAGAAACATGACAGAAGTGAGACTGTTGGAAAGGATTGTTAGAACTACAGGTAAAACATGTCAATAAAGCCTAGAATTAAGTACCATCCTGAATTGTAAAAATAAAACAAGTGAGAGAGTGTGAGAAAGAGTTATGAATCCACCAATAAAGTAGTAATAACTCCTGAATAAAGTATACTGCAGTCAGTACAGAATGAAATAAATATAACAAGCAGAACCAAACAGTAACATGTGTTGAAAATGTAACTGCAGCTGGAATGTGTATCCCAAAATCTGGATATGTTGCTCTCAGTCTGCAATATGCAGATAGTATGGTTGTCTGAAATACCAAACATCCACAGTTGTCTATAGCTATATAAAGCAAATGTAGCAGGATGATGTAGCTGAACAGAGCCAGATATGAATGTGTATGAATAAAAATGAAAATGTATATTGATATAGCAGTAACATTCCTATCACCAACTTGTAGTAGTTATCACATAGGAAACTATAGGCAGAACTGTAGTGTGTATATATCTGCAGCTATTAGAAATGTACAGCATATGTATTGGTATTTGAAGTTGTTAATTAAATTTTCTTCACCCTACCCTATAACCACATATAATCCATTCTACGTGAAATTGGTATGTGCAATTACAATTAACACCCCTGGACATTTGTCCTGTTGGTTCATACATATTTGCATGTATGTTGATGCATCTGCCCTGTTCATACATCCAAACCTGATGGCCTGTTGCCATCAATCAACCCTGCATGTTGTTGGACTGTGTATTGCTGTTCAAAATATGCATGTGTTATGCTTGCTGTTCAATGGTTTGAATATCTGGGTGTTTGGTTAATGGGAATACTAATGCATGCTGTTACAACTAATTGTGAATGGTATTGTACGTTACTAACCCAAACTGTCATGACATAATGCAAAACATAGGACGACAGGAAGGCGTGTTCCAGCGGACCCACCTCTCCCTCCTCAGCTGGTGAGTGCACCTGGCAGTAGTGCCCAGACCGGACCCTCCTCCAGTGGCCCTGTGCCACCTGCGGGTGGAAGCGCTGCAGGGGATGGGGCTCGTCCCCCCTCTGCAAGCGTGGCCAGAGGAGAACATCCACTCACCCTCCATAGTGTCCAGACTGTGGTGCGTAGGGAGATCCGGCATGCTGTTCTTGGGCCCCTACGCCAGCTTGAGGCACGGGTGGCACAACTAACGGGCATGCCTGCTGCCTGGCCTACACAGCCCCCAGCACAGCCCCGTCCTGGGCCATGAAAGCACAGTGGCAACTGCCCATGGGTGGGGATATCAGTACCACTGTTGCCATCTGTGGGCTCATGGGCTCTAGATATCCAAACATCCATCCCCGTCAATTGTGTAACCCCCCCACATGTGTCATACACTGCCCCTGTATGCGTCTTGTTTGTCTTGTCTGTTAACCTACCCAACCTACCTCCCCAGCTATACCGACTTCCTGTACCTGACATACCACTCTCACCTGAAAAAAAAAAAAAAAAAAGGGCACTCTGTACCCACAAAAAAATTACGCCACATACATAGCTGCCCATTTCGCACACATGTCTGCTGGACATGGAAACTGTCAATTACCATTGGCTGTACAACAAGTATTATTGTTGTCCTTACACCTCTCTCAGGGGTGGAAGGTTTCAAATGTCACACCAAATTACAAACATATGCACAGCTGTTGCTGATGAAGAAATGGGCAGCTATGGGCCTTACCTACATCCCTCCTGCAAAACCTGAGCTTGTTTCCCTACTGTCTTACCCTCTTTGTGACCCCTTTTTCACCACTTTCCTGTTTCCCCATTTTCATTTCTTTCAAAGAAAATAACGTGGGTGTGCGCAAGAGTAAGCACTTTTAAGCGGTTGTAAGCGGGTGTGCGCGGAGCTGAACGCCAGTGTGCATGTGTGAGCTCCGCGCAAACCAGCGCTAACCCGCTTACAACTGCTTAAAAGTGCCTTAGTCACTCTGAATGACAAGGCCTGTAGTCTGCTCAAAAGCAAAATAAAATCCCACTGTCAGTCCCGAACCCTGGCCCTTGGAAACAGTAGTCTGCATGACTTACCACTAAGCCATGACTGTTATATAAGAACATTGTGCTACAATAAATATATCATGTAATAGTAGGAATGAATGTAAAGGGAATATAGGATGTGTAGTACACAAAGCATGTCATGTATATTTACTGTCAAATGTAGTGGATTTCTAGAATAGTAGTGTGTGAACAGAAACAGCCATGCTAGTTGGTAGCTAGTAGGTAATAATGTCACTGTAGCACCTTGCAAGCCACACACATACTCACAGCAG
>NC_056726.1:416140016-416177516 GCF_019279795.1 Protopterus annectens | reverse complement strand
TGCCCACTGACATTAATTTCCTCACTTCTGCAGGTCCCTCCAGTGTAACAGCAATGCAGCCTATCCATGCTGGTGAGTGTGTATTAACAATACCTTTAATAGTCTTGATAGTAATATTAGGCTCACTTAGTAGTGCTCTGTGTATGCATGCAGGTGTGTCTGTGTCTGTGTGTTGATATCTCGCATACTGAGTAGTGTGCAAGTGTGCAACTGTGTGCAAGTGTGCAACTGTGTACATGTGTGCATGTGTGCATCTGTGCACATGTGCATGTGTGCATGTGTGCATGTGTGCACCTGTGCATGTGTGCACCTGTGCATGTGTGCATGTGTGCATGTGTGCACCTGTGCACCTGTGCATGTGTGCATGTGTGCACCTGTGCATGTGTGCATGTGTGCATGTGTGCATCACTGGTAACATTGTGTAGACATTGTAAACTGTGTTTCCTGTTTCCCTCCCACAGGTTCTGGTGCTGCTCTGGTGTCATGCAGCAGGGAACCTGAATCAGGTGCCACGGGTACTGATAATGATGACACCTGTGTAATGGCACAGGAAGGTATGCCAGGGTCCGTCATTGTTCAGCCAATTGACAGTACACAGCTGTTAACCCCATCAATGCGCACAGCATCCTGCCAATACACCCTTTGTCACCAATGTCCCTAGGTGATGGACAGAATACAGTGGGCATTGACCAGGGTAATGTGGTATCTGTGGCACATGCTTCCCCACACAGCAGCCATGGGCATGGCCCTGAGATGGTACCACACAGACAGATGTCCAGGGGTTCTCGTGGGAGCATCCATGGGCGTACTGCCCCTGTCAGACGTGCCCACAGAGGTCTTACAACCTCAGCTATGTTTTGGGCTGTTATGCAGGCACAGTCATGTATGGAACAGTACACCAGACAGGATCTGAGGGAGCTGACAGCATGTCGCACAGCCATGACTGACAGTATGCGTGACATTGCGGCTGCCATCCGTAATTTCACCGATGTTATAGACAGACGTTGTGGGGACATATTAGATCGGTTCCACAACTACATGTCCATGAGCCAGGGCAATGGTGGATGGTTGAGGCGTCGATGTGGGAGTATGCCAGCAACAGCAGCAGCTGGCAGTCGTCGCGGATGACAACAGGGCCGCGGCTGCCCCCATAGTGCCAGCAGCAGCCCCAGTAATGCTGGGTCTGTGCTGTCATCAGACCGCCCCAGGAGACCACGTGCACGTGGCTCTGGACAGGCCCAACAGGGATCTGTGTCCAGTCAACGAACACCTGCTTCTGATGACAGTACCCAGTCTGGATTGGTACCGGATACAGTCCGTAGCACCCCTGCAAGGCACAGGTACCGTGTCCATGGCCAGAGACACTGATCTGTATGACCTGGCAGGTACAGTCTGTGGCTGTCCACAAACACCAGTATATGGCAGCCATGAGGTGGAACTGTGTGCATCCATACACACATGCGAATTGACAACACCTAGGGCTACCGCATACATGCACACTGCATCAACATTGCCCCACCTTGTACTGCTGTCCCTCACCAACACACATACACATACATGTCAATTGGTGGTATCAGTGGCAGACTCAGGCATACCAAGTTCACACCCTGTGCATATGATGAAACTGTGCCACCTCCTGCAATCTGTAACATCAGTGCAGGTACAGGTTAACATGTTGCTGATGCACAGGGAGACTACATAGACGTGTAGTAATAGTATCATGTTGTTAACAGTACTGTGTGCTGATATAATTGTGGGTATATCCCAGCATGCCTGATGAAGTAAGGGTATGATTGTCTTGTACTGTTGTCTACACCCATGGTAAGTACCATAGTGTATCATCTGCACATGTTGGCATACTGGTGGTAAGGATGTCAACAGAAGGCTACATACATAGGTAGCACAGGGGATAAGGAAATGAAAGTATTGATATGCAATGATGGACATGTAAACTGCAAGTGGCATGTTGCCCACACTGGACTCTGCAATGCGGATGTTTGAGGATGTTGATATGTGTGCAGTACTATACGACTGGTACAGGACACACAGGAGCACCCTAGCACTGCAAGCTCACATCTCATACCATGCTAGACAGCCCCAACACACAAAAGTGACTTTCACAGGAGGGAGAGTCCCCATAAATTTCAGGGATACTGTGGTGGCAGGACAGGTAGCATACATCCTACTAAGTATGGAACCACTGAGTGAAGGCTCAGTGTCTGTTATTTGACATGTGTATTACTGCCGGTATGAGCACCTGGGTTTCCATCCAGTTATTGTACGTCCTGATGGTACATGGTCTGTACACATGTGTGCGCTGAGACTGGACCCTAGCCATCTGACTTGTGTATTTCCATCTACATGTGTATAGTGCCTGCATATTTGCACTGTTACCTACTGGAAGTGGTACAGCTTGTTTGTTGTACAATGGGCTACATGCAGCCCTGCTTACTGTAGCTTTGTTTGCATGCATGTTTGCTTGCAGTTACCCTGGAACACTGATCCCACCTGCAATGCAGAGTTACAGAGCTTATGTGGACTCCTAGTGACATCTGCATAGCTTACTATATGTATGTCCATGTCTCACTTGACCGAACATCACTGTTTGTCTTGTGCACATGTACTTTGCCTGTGACACATTGCATATGACTTACCTGGCATTTGTCCACGTGAGCAGTCATATATGCCAGTGCTAACTAATCACAGGCACTACACCCTCACATACTCACCTTCTGTACCTTGTTCCCCATTGGCCCTATGTGCTGTTAATCCCCATGGCAATCACAATACTATGGTAGCATGTGCAAAGGTCACTTGTCAATCACCTCTATGGTACAGTTGTGGAATATGTGGGTCATGTGGCAATGTCACAGCTGCCACATGTACACAGTCAACCCTCTCCCCTACACATGGACGTACAACACATGTATGAGATGCAACCACATAGCCAAACTGGGGACTAATCACTCTGAACCCAGTACTGGCATAACCTGTCAGGTGGCATGAAATACTACAGTGACTACAATACCAGTCTGATGTAGACCTACACTGACAGCAATCCAAACATGTGAACACACTGGGCCATTCGTGGAGCCTCAGAATAGCATCCTGCCTGAGCAGCAGACACCTCTGCAGCTGGCACACAGGCATATGTTAAGCCGGAACACAGCACGTGCAACACATAGCACACAAATCCTGTGTGCCAAACTGTCACAGCCTGTACGGCTAGACAACACACCTGCTACAGTTGTGTTAGGTACCTTTATTGTCCGGTACAGTGAGGTCCCGCTCACCAGGCTGGACAAGGTAAAGATCACAGTGATATGCCCGTGGGGCACTATGGTCCACCACATAACACAAGCATACAGGTCAATCAGAGGTATGGACACATATGACTCAGTCATTGTCCATGCCACTATGGCTGACCTGTGATGTACCTCCCTGGACTACATGATAGGGAACATAGAAGGGCTCTCTGAGCATGTGGCACAGGCTGGTATGACCCTGACCTTGGTTGGCATCATACCCTCACCAGGAATGCTGACGTATTACTGAATGCTGATGAATTACTGTAGCTACAACACCCTAGCTGAAAGGTTCCTAGCATGTAGTCACTGCATTGCTATGGAACAACGTGTTACCACTCCCACAACAGGTGAAAACATGCAGCACCTGTTCATCAACAACATGTAGACTATATGCCCCAGACCAGATGTGTATCCCTCAGTGCTAGGATGATATCATATACAACTCACACTGTATATACACATACCACATGCAGCACCCACACAGAAGACCACAGTCATAATGTTATCCAGTGCAAATACCATGTATTCACATGTGGCAGGTGTCAGACATGGGAACTATTGAAGGTCACAGGTACATATGTGTATTTGGCACACACATACATCATCTGTGTCCATTGCCATTACTGGTTTAATCGATGTCATACATTATTGTGAACAACAACCCACACACATGGGCATTCTGTGTGACAAAAACACACGTGGCATGTGTGGAATTCAAAGCCATAACTAACTGTGCTATGACAGTAGTGAGAGACGCAGTAGCAGAGCGTACTATTTGCATTACTGGGAGATTTGCCCTCTTCTGCTGTACTTGTAGGGTGCTGACATCATCTCTGTGTAGAGATTGGAATATGCAGCAGCTGGTGTGTTGTACTGGTTGCCAAAAGGGTCAGTTCTCTCACGCATGTAATTGCACACACCCTACTTCCACCCCCCCAACACACACACACTTGCCATTTACAGGATTCAAACCCCTACCTAACTATGTTATAAAACTCAAGACGGATGCATTAGCAGAGCACACTATTCACATTACTGGGAGGTTTCCCTTCTCCTGCTGTACTTATAGGGTGCTGACATCATCAGTGTTTAGAAAGGGGAATGTGCATCCAGTAGTGTGTTCTCCTAGTTGCCAAAAGGGACATTTCTCTCACACAGAATTGCACACACACTAACCCCCCTCACCCAAACACACACACTTGCCATTTGCAGGATTCAAACCCCTCCCTAACTATGTTATGACATTCAAGCCAGACACATTAGCGGAGTGCACTATTTGCATTACTGGGAGGTTCCCCTTCTCCTGCTGTACTTATAGGGTGCTGACATCATTGGTGTTTAGAAAGGGGAATGTGCATCCTGTAGTGTGTTCTCCTAGTTGCCAAAAGGGACATTTCCCTCATACAGAATTACACACACACTAACCCCCCTCATCTAAACGCACACACTTGTAGGATTCAAACCCCTACCTAGCTATGTTATGACACTCAAGATGGATGCATTAGCGGAGCGCACTATTCACATTACTGGGAGGTTTCCCTTCTCCTGCTGTACTTATAGGGTGCTGACATCATCAGTGTTTAGAAAGGGGAATGTGCATCCTGTAGTGTGTTCTCCTAGTTGCCAAAAGGGACATTTCTTTCATACAGAATCGCATACACATTAACCCTTCTCCACACACACTAAGCATTTACAGGATTCAAACTCCTACCTAACTATGTTATGACACTCAAGAGGGACGCATTAGCAGAGCATGCTATTTGCAATACTGGGAAGTTTCCCTTCTCCGGCTGTACTTATAGGGTGCTGACATCATCAGTGTTTAGAAAGAGGAATGTGCATCCTGTAGTGTGTTCTCCTAGTTGCCAAAAGGGACATTTCTCTCACACAGAATTGCAGACACACTAACCCCCCTCCACACACACTGAGCATTTGCAGGATTTAAGCCCCTACCTAACTATGTTATGACACTCAAGATGGATGCATTAGCAGAGCGCGCTATTCGCATTACGGGGAGGTTTTCCTTCTCCGGCTGTATTTATAGGGTGCTGACATCATCAGTGTTTAGAAAGGAGAATGTGCATCCTGTAGTGTGTTTTCACAGTTGTCAAAAGGGACATTTCCCTCACACAGAATTGCACACACCCCAACCCCGCTCACCCACACACACTGAGCATTTGCAGGATTCAAACCCCTACCTAATTATATTATGACACTTGAGAGAGACGCATTAGCAGAGCGCACTATCCGAATTACTGGGCATCTGTTCTGCACCTGCAGTATTTATAGGGTGCTGACATCATTATTTCTACAGAGGTATGTACATCTAGTACTATCTGTCAGGTGGGGAATAGCATATGTATGCATTTGCAGCCACCTACTTCAGGGTCAGATATGCACATCAGCACTGGCAGGTTATGTTCTATACCATGCTTCGTGACCACAGGACCTGTAACACACAATACAACCAGTTCGGACCACCCCTCCCACATCCAGGACACACACTTTGCTTCCATGGGAACAGTGCCAAGATATGCAGGTGTTCACATACACCATTCCAGTTGTTAACATCAGGTACAGGTATATTGTGTGTGGGAACTACTCAGGCCTCTACAACATTACCCTACAGCCACTACAATTTGTGAGTCCATGTGCTATGGCAGAACCACTCACCACAGCCACAGGGGGGAATACATATGCACCTGACCATCTGCAACATGGGTACTCACTGTTCCACACCAGAGGTAGACCACCATTGTTGATATCTGAACATACCCACCTTTCCCTGGACATCCATATCCCATCCCCACCCCCAGGCAAGGTTGTCACTGCAAACAAAGTGTATTTATCAGAAGCAGACTTTACACTTGTGAAGACTGGGGTGGAAGACTTCAAAGGACCCATGCTGGGGGAGTATACAGGCCACTCTGCATAATCCTTGACAATTGCATTCTATGAGCATGTGGAAGGTTTGCATTGATCATGCTACCCCAAATATACCCATGACTCCTCCACAACAGGACACCTGTCAGGTGTACACCAGCCATATATGAGCTGTCCAACAGACAGAGTGAGCTAATACATTGCAGAGCATTAGGCCACAGAGGGAGGACATTTCTGAACAGTACTGGCACGACACTTCAATCCCTCATAATCATCACGACAAAGTGTTGACAGTGAAACTGTCCAGACAATGCATATAAGGCTCCCCTCACTCTGTTATTGATGTCCACTTACTGTTAGAGGTCCTCACCAACCCTCTTCCAGCACACACTAACAACATGGATGTGGCTTAGCAAATTCAACCCCTGGGATCTCCACTGTGTCCCTGCTTGACGGAGGCACAGCACACTAGCCTCACACGGTGCCTTATGTGACCTACTGTACAGTGGCACAGTAGCCTACTGTACTGGGGAGGCAGACGCCAAGCACACTCTGGCTAAGCTGTCATTCCCTAGGGCAAACACCCTAGTGTTGACCTCTACACCCATATGTTTAATTGTCAGATGCACAATATTTGTTGCTGATAGACTGTTTGCAGGTCTTTATTGCCATAGCATTCCCTGTTTCTATGAACAACTTGTGTATCTGTGGAAGATGTTTGAATATGAGAGGAATCCACTATATCACTTATGTCTCTGTAGTCATTTAACTGTGTGCACTGGGCAGATTGCTGTAATGTGGTTGGTTCTTGGAATAACACGTACAAATACCAGATATGTGTGGCCAACTGCTAAACTGAGATTTGGACTAAGTGTGTGAGCATGCCCAGTTCAGGCTTTCCATGGCATGTTGTCTGACATATGTCTCATTTATCAAAGTGTGCGAGCATGCCCAGTGTGAGCTTTCCATATGTTGAACTCTGCAGCCCACCACATTTGTGGATGAGTGTGAAGTTCAACAATATGTCACGTTTATGGTTGTGTGTTGTGTGTCATGTTGTGTACTTACTGTCCAACTGCTTTGTGTCTGAACACAACAGGGATTATACTGTGCCTGCAGGGTTTGCATGGGATACTTTGCATACAGTTGTAAACTTCCTTTCATACTGACCTAACACTGTAGTACCGTATAGTGTACTGGTTCAGTACTTTCACTGTGGTGGACAGTATCCTGGGCTTTAGTCCTATCACTGCTTTACATTTTCATAGTGAGCACGACAGACTGGTTAGGGGCCAGTTGTGCACATCTGACCATGTTGCATTATGTTCAGATATGAACTACTTAAACCAGGCTTGTCCAACATTGGTAGTGTATTCCACAACATAGGTGGACATTGGCAAACACTACCGATGTGCCCTAGGCCATTTCTAATGCTAGTCGGAGAGTGTGTTTGTCCTTTGACACACATTGTAAGTGGAGTTTGCCATGACATATGTCATGGTTAGTATACTGTGCCTCCATCTAACTGTGACATAACAGTGATACCCAGGGTAAACTTACCATCTCCCATCCACTCATCAAGATTCCTCTTGAGGAGAGTCGATGAGTGACTCTCTGGCTAACCTGTACTGGGAGTTTACTCAAGAGTGGGGGTGGCTTCTGTGTTATGGATCATTCAGTAAAGCTTGTCCTATGTATGTCAGTGCTTGGGTTCAGGTCTCTCATGTGCATAGCTCACTGCCATTCAGATTGTACAAGGTGCAGCATGTTCATTGCTTCCAGCTTGGACATGGCTTTATACATCAGGCACAGCTTGCCTCTGGGTGGGCAGTATGGCAGTGTGTGGAGCTGCAGTTTGTTTAATCAGGCAACACATGGAGTCTGTTCAAGCTCTATGATACTCCTGGTGAGGTACTTTTGGGGACTTTACAGTTGATGGAGGTGTCTGCTGAGGTACATCCCACAGGGGCTATTGTAGTCAATTGTAACGCTGATGAAGGATGACTGCAGAGCCACAATGACCTCCCCTTATCTATATCTGACAACCTTCATGATTAGGTGGGTATATGGTATGTTTCTGTAACCACTACAGCCACATGCTTGTCCAATGCAGGGTATCTATCAACTTGTGTCCCCAGGTCTCTCATTACATGTTAAGTACTTAATGGGTTAACACCTATGTGGTAATTGGTGGGCACTTACTGTATATCCACAGGGGTTGACTATACACTTTTCTGCAATTAGCTTGCTAACATGGCTATGGCACCAGTTGTCTGTTTCTATGTGGCCCTTTTGTGGGATGCTTGTGTCAGCTGGAGGGTCAGATATGGTGGCCAGTTTGTAGCCCTCTGCAAACTTGTTCAGACACAGTCCTTCCATGTTGGCCTGTACCTATGGGACATATATACCAAACGAGGGAGGTCCCAGGACCAAGCCCTGTGGGATGCCAGTTATATCTGGTCTGTAGTCTGACATGGCTGCAGCATGTCTGACCATGTCAGTTCTGTCCTTGGTCTGGTTTGCAACCCCTCTACTGACATAGGGGTTTATATTTAAGCTGGTGAGCTTATCTATAATGAACACGTGGGGTACTGTATGGAAGCCTTTGCAAGGTCCAGCTATGCTGTGTGGACCACATTGCCCTCATCAATGACCTTAATGACTGTTTCAAATGAGTCAAACATGTTTAAGGGGCAGGATCTGCACTTAAGAAAGCCGCACTGGGTAGGGTCCGGTGTCAGTAGGTCTCCAATATCTTTATGTCTGCGGTACATGCTGATCCTTTCCATAGCTGTGCAGACCAAGCTTGTCAGGATTCTGAGGTGGTAGTTTGCAGTATCCATTCAGGCAACACCTTTGTTGAGAAGGACCACTGTTGTTGTACACTGCTCTTTGGGTACATATCCTGTGGTAAGGTTGACATTGAGCAGTAGTGTTATTTGGCATTCCATTCTTCTTGGAGTCCATGTTGGACTCAGCCCAGGACACCATCTCATACCATTGATGCTGTGTGTTTTGTTTTGTAGATGCTGGCTGTTACCTCAGCATCTGCAATGTCAGGGGGCCAGCAGTCTGCTGGAATAGATATTTTGCATTTGGGGGGGGGGGGGGTTGCACTGCACCTGTCAGGTTGGATGTTGGCAATATGTGTGTGTGTTTGGTATGTTGTTTGTAATATCTGAGTGATTCAGAGCATATCTGTGAATTCTCAACAATGTTCCTACCATCAGTTAAGAAAGCCTTGTGATTATCCTTAGTGTCCTGTACAGTTTGTATCTTCATAAGTTCATAGTTTCATACTAGTCTATCCACCCTAGGGCATTTATAAGCCTAGCCAGAGTGTGTGTGGCTTTCGCCACCCCTTGCTATGTGAATATTATGGCCATTTATGATTTACTTTACTGTGCCTCTGTCTGGACGTGACACAGTGAAGACCCCCAGTGTACATCTACGATCATCCATCCACTTGGCAAGATTCTTGTTGAAGAGCGTCAGTGAGGGGCTCTGCCTAACATGGAATGGGATTCTGTTCCAGGGTGTAGGGAGCCTCTGGGTTATGTATCTGTCCCTCCAGCACATCCTAATTCATTATGTGTTGAGGTTGACATCTCTCACTCTCACAGCTCCGATGGCTTTGGGTTTTCTGGGGTGGAGCATGTCCATTACTCCTGTGTTGGACATGGCCTTGTACAACAGGCATACAACGCCTCTGTTTAGGCAGTATGTGACTGCATTCAGCTGGGGTGTCTACAGCCAGGCAGCATATGACATATATTTGAGACCCTTTATCCTCTTGGTGAGGTACCTTTGAGGTCTTTCTAACTGCTGCAGGTGTCGGGTAAGGTATATCCCAAATGAGGCATTGTACTAGATTATGGGTCTGATAAGAGAACAGTATAGGGGCACAATGACCTCTGTTGACGTAGATGTGAATCCTTTCATGATACGGTGTCCAATATAGACAGTCTTCCTAGCCACGTTGGCAATGTGAGTGTCACATAACAGGTTACTGTCCACTTGTGTCCCTAGGTCCCTGATTACTCCTTCCATACATAATGGATTACCACCTATGTGGTAATTTGTGAGTACCTTGTTTGGTATTTGGTGAGACATTCATACTGTTCAGTGTCTTCAGGATGGCTGGGTGGGGTTCCTGTGTGTGAGAGTGTGGTCTGTAGCATGCTACAGACTGTACAGAAGCTTTGCCTACGGTTAGTTGCACATGGGTGGTCGCCGATGCTTCGTGCATTGTCAGTTACTTGGACATGTGGGTGTCTGTGCTGAATATGGATACTCCCCCTCCTTTAATGTTTTGGTCCAGGTTTTGGGGCCATAACGCATGATATGAGGTATAACCTGGTAGTGCTGGTGTTCCTTCAGGAGCCTTGCTACAGGTTTCTGTCACTGCACGGACATCAATGTTCTCCATACTGGGGAGGGCCTCGGGAGCATGCATACTGAGGTTTACACATCTGGCATTGGTCAGCATTACCCTTATGTTTCTTTCCACTTATGTATTCTAGGGTGGTGGGTTAGTCTTTTCAGCCTTGCCTACAAAAGGCTCTATGAAGGTGGCAAAAGCCTTATCCAATATCCAGATGCCCAGGGGTAACAGGTGCAAGCCATCCCTGGAACAGCAGCGTGGCTTGTCAAGCATGACATCCCAAGCAGACAGACATTGGATCCCCTTGGAATGACACCAGTAATTGTGCCACTTGTTAAAGTTGATCATTCTGTGTTTGTACTGTGACATAATTCTTGGTGAGGGTAGGATACTGCAAATGGTCAGTGTCATACTGGCCTGGACTACATAATCGGAGAGCTCATCTATGTCTCTTTTCATGTAGTCCGGGGAGGTACATCTCAGGTCATTCACGCCAGCATGGACAATGACTGCATCATATTTCTACTTGCTTTGGGGTGACCTGCGTACTTGTGTTATGTGGCGTATTGTAGCAGCCTACAGGCAGCTTACTGTACCCTTTCCCTTGTTCAGTCTGGTGAGCGGGACAACAGTGTGTCTGACTATGGAGTCACCTATTACAACTGTATCAGGCATGTTGTTTCTCCTTCTGGCCTGTGACTGTTTGGCACACCAGCTTTGTGTACTATGTGTTGCATGTGCTATGTTTGGAGGTTGTGGTTGCTTGGGTGTCTGCTTTGGAGGCCTCTGTTGATGTGGTGTGTTTGTAATTAGGGCCACCGGGAATGTTTTTCTGTGTTTATGTCTTTGGTTTGCAGTTGTGATAGGTCTATGTGGGACTGGGTTTGTGGTGTGTGTGGTTACCTTCTCCTCCTGACTAGTTTTGACAATACTGAGTTGAGGGAGCTCAGCCTCCGGTTTGGATAAATGGTTGCATCTCTCACATATATATTTGTATTTCTTGGGGGGAGTTGAGGGTTGTCTGTGTACTTGGGGCAGGTGTAACATTGCCTCAAGATTCACAGATTCAACTTGTTGTAGCTGTCCTTACTGGATTATATGTGTGGACATATTTTATTGCCATACTACTGATCAGTGATTACTTCCCTTTTTATGTTTGCTCTATCATGTAGTAGCTTCCTCATTCTCTTGCATGGTTTGGTAATGGCTGGAGTCCACCATGCCAGATGCCTGCGTGTATGGCATTGTGTCTTGGTTTTATTTGGGATTGCATAATCCAAGCATCCCTGGCAGTGTTCATGGAATGCCTGTATAACAGGTTCTGAGGTGTGGCCCATATTTTGCACCTGCACAGGGCCTTTAATGGATTCCACATCAGTTTGGAGGAGTGCAACTTTTGCTTTACACATGTTTTTCACTGTGGTTTTCTGGCCAGGGACTGTGGTCAGGATGTGTATATCCGGTGTGATTACTCTATCATCTGGTCTTACCAGTGAGGGATACACTTCTCATCTTGCCATCCAGTACCCATGTTGCTGATTATCACATCCAGTATGCTTACCCCTCTTGTGGGTGTGGTACGTTGTTCCTGGGCATTTTGGTTTATGGATTCTAGGAACTTTTGTCCTACAGTGTTGGAGCTAGTATAATGCTCCCAGTCTATGTTTGGGTATTTTCAGTCACCCAATATAATGTGGTTTGGAGGGCTTGATATATTCATGTATTGCAACATAGGCCAAGTGCAGTTCCTGGTGTTAGGACGGTAGTCTGCAGCAGGCTATAAACTGGGAGGCAGTTTTAGCCACTGTTACTTGACCATAGCTAGTCCATGCTGCTTCTTGTTGTGGTACCAACATGGGGGGTGTGGTTATCCTTGACAATTATTGCTAGTCACCCTCCTTTTGTAGCTTGTTCCATGTTTTGAGGCTGTACAGCACAGTATGAGGTGTAACCTGGTAGTGTTAGGGTGCTGTTGTGAGCCTTGACCCAGTTTTCTGCTACAGGACAGATATCAACATTCTCCATACTGGGGGAGTTTAGACTGCATGCATCTTGCTGTTTAGACTTATGGCACTGGGTAGCATTACATCTAGGTTCTTATCCCTTGTGATACCTATGGAGTTGGGTTTCTGTTTAGAGCCTTACCTATTCAGGGCACGCTGTGGGTAACAACAGCCTTTGCCAGTATCCATACGGCCTGGACTGATAGGTGCACGCCACCCCTAGCAGGTGGAACATCATGTCATGCTCAGCATGTCATCCCAGGCTGGCACACATTGGATCCCCTTTGACTAACTGCAATACTTCAGCCAATTATTGCAATTGATCATCTCATCGTCATATTGGGGCATCATGCTTGGTGAGGGTAGGCTGTTAGTCAGGGTCATCAAGTGTGCATATACTACATGGTGTTACATTGCTTAACACATAGCATTCATGCCTCAGGTGGTGCTGCAGGGCTGCCTCTGTCGGATGCACATACTACACTCCCTGTACATGTTTGAGCAGATTATGTCATTTTAGGCATCCCTGTTATTATATGAGTGAGTCAGAGAGGGGTATCATTCCCAGGGTTCCTACTGAGCCAGTGTATGTGCTATGCATTGCCTCTTTGCCAAGGCCAGGGCATACTGGGCACGCCTCCTTCTGCCTACTGGGGTAGGCTCAGGTTGTTCCTCCTCCGAGTCACGCTCTGCCTGTGATGGCCTTGGCAATGGTGGGGGGCTGTTTGGCCCGGCCCTATGCTGGTCCTGCTGCAGCTGTTTCGCAAGATCATATTATGTAGCATAGCACATACCATGACAATTTGAGTACATGTAGTTGGTGAGTACTGCAAGGCTCCACCAGATGTGTCCAGACACCGGAACCATGACTTGAGCAGCCCAAACACACGCTCTATTACATTACGTGTTTGTGCGTGTGCCTAATTATGGAGTTCCTGTTCAGGTGTGTGTGCGTTTCTGATGGGTGTCATCAGCCACGGCTCCAGTGCATAACCTGCATCCCCCACTAGGTGTCCATGTGGGATGTCCCCATTGGCAAATGTCTGGTACAGCTGCGTCAAATGCCAGATATGGGAATCATGGTAGCTCCCAGGGCAGCCAGCACACACATTCATTATTATGCCCTGGGCATCACACATGACCTGGCAGTTGATGGAGGAGAAGCCCTTGCGGTTAATGTAGGCCCTACCCCGCTCACCTATCCTAACATTCATTTACATCAGATTGCCTACTAATGCTTAGTTACATGTCTTAGACTCAGCTTCCCCCCTTAGCAACCAC
The DNA here is from genome assembly GCF_019279795.1 of Protopterus annectens. Lineage (NCBI taxonomy): Eukaryota > Metazoa > Chordata > Ceratodontiformes > Protopteridae > Protopterus > Protopterus annectens. The sequence continues at coordinate 416,163,657 of NC_056726.1, read as the reverse complement.
TAGACGGTGGCCGTGTTGTTTTTGGTCTGCTGGTCCCTGCATTGTAAATCCATGTAAATCCATGTATTGCATAAAACCCACATTTGTGGGTTTATAACCTTCATTTTTATGTTTTATATAGCGTAGCCCATTTGCGCTGGGCTGCGTTGCGTTTAAACATCAAAATATATATTTATTTCTTATATTTGCATCGGGGTACCTTGCCGATGGCCACATATTTGGCCATTGGCATGCTGCCTGACACATATGCACCCTTTATTTGGAGCTGACATGGCTCCATTGTGTTTTTTGCAGAAACGTACTCAGTTGTCAACTGAGTACATTTATGCAGCTAAAACGGCTCTTACACGGGCTGCTTTGGGCTTCCTGGATCGCTAATCTACCTCATTTGCATGCCTTTCGGCTGCAAGTGAGGTGATTAGCATATCCACGCCCACTCCATGTAAGAGACGTTTTAGCTGGTCTCTGCGGAATTTCGGGCTGTTCCTGGATCGCGAGGGCTGCATGGAGTCTTACACTACTCTTAGACTCCGTGCAAGCCTTCGTGAATCCTGCCCTTTATCTTTTATTAATTTAACTGTGCATTAATATATCCTTTTTGTTTCTGTTATATTGCATGAATTTCTATGAACAGTCCTAATTACCCTGTTCATTTGTTTTATCAAACGTCTAACTTTTTGGGTTAGACTTTATTGACTTTCTGTAATCTATTTCTTTTATTGATCTTAATATGTCTGTGCATCTCTATTAAATCAAGCAACTCTTCTCTTAGATCAGTTTCTTCTAAACTGAGACACACAAATTTCTGGAGCGTCTCCCTGTACCATATTCTCTTCAATTTCATCCTGTGTCATCCATTGCTATCTCATATGGGAACTCACTGGCCTATTACTCCACAACACTGACTGCATCAGAGTTGCCACAGTTTCCTGTTCCTTCCCTTGCTGTGCAGCTCCCATCTGGACCATTGTACTGGTTTCCTATGGAAGTCTCCAAAGTATCTTCATATGGCAACTTATCACATGTTTCCTACTGCACTGGTTTCTCCTTAATTTGTGGATTCATTGCTCTGTCCTGCTGTGGTGTTGTCAGAATCAGATTTTCTATAACAAATCCTGCACTTTTACAGGCAATCTTTCTTTAACTTCTCCATTACTAATCCTCTTTTCTACTTTTCCTCTTTGTTTTCTTACTTTTTGTATTGTAGAATTGTCCATATCCCGATGCCTTTCCCTGTATTTCTCTTCATACAACTTTAGTGCTGCTCTTTTTGCATTGATTAGGTTTGCTTTCTCCTTTGTATAAATATTGCACCATATTAACTCTCTTTTTCTTTCCATTGTCCATATTTCTTCTTCAGATGTCTCCTGCTCCTCTAATTTCTCCTTACTTGGGGGACTAGTTGTTCCATCATAGTGTGATATAACCTGTGTTAGACTTTTTACACTAAATCCTTCACTTTGCAGGTATTCCAAAACTTCAGCTTCAGTTTTTTTTACTTCTACTTTTCTAATCTTCTGTTCTGCATTCCCTGTTTGTGATCTTAGTTTTTGTATTGTGAAATTTTCCATATCTAGATGCATATGCCTGTACTTCAATTTAAATATTTTTGGGACTACTTTTTGTATTGATCAATTTGGTTTTCTCCTTTGGGTAAATATTGCACCATATCAGATGTCTATTTCTCATGTCCATATTTCTTTTTTATACCTTTCAAAAATCTCTAGATTTTGTTCTTTATATTTTTGGACTTACTCAGCCACTTCTTTTTTGAAATGGCCCAAGATTTTTTTGACTATATAATGTTTTTTCATAACTCTGTTGTATTAATGAACGCAAATTTGCATTTGAAGCTTTTGACAGTTTTTTCTTGTGCAAGTATTTTTCTTTCCTCTAATTTCTCCTAATATTTTTGTATATCTTCTGTCTGGAAACTCTTGTATAATAGTAACAATACATAATTTCTTTCTTATAGGTTCATAGGTTCATACTAGGCTGTCTGCCCTAGGGCATTTATAAGCCTAGTCAGAGTGTGTTTGGCTTTCGCCACCCATTTTAAATTAATTTTGCTATGCCCATTTTCGAGGTTAGTATACTGTGCCTCTGTCTAACAGTGACACAAAAGTGATACCCGGGGTAAACCTACAATCTCCCATCCACTCATCAAGATTCCTCTTGAAGAGAGTCAATGAGGGACTCTGCCTAACCTGGACTGGGATTTTATTCCAGAGTGAAGGGAGCCTCTGGGTTATGAATCTGTCCCTCCAGCATGTCCTATTTATTTCAGTGCTGAGGTTCAAGTCTCTCGAGCGCATAGCTCAATGCGATTTGGATTTTCTGAGGTGCAGCATGTCCATTAATTCCGGGTTGGACATGGCTTTATATGTCAGGCACAGATCGCCTCTGAGCAGGCGGTATGTTATCCTCAATAATCACCTCTATTATCTTTCTGGCTCCTTTCTGGCCTATCAGTTTTTGTGATTTTTGTAGACTACTACTTCCTTCAATAAGGGGGGGGGGGCATCTTCCCCCTGGGCCTGGCCTAGCCCAATTGTAGGAATGTTTCCGTGTCTTGAGGATTCTACAGTGTAATTTTTTCCAGTCCTGGCACCAGTGTGCCTACCAGGATTGGGCACTTTTTTTTTTATCTTGGGTCTTGTGTAACCAGCTATTTTTTTTATCCTACTTCTGCCCATGATATCTGCTGTATAAAATACAGTGTATATATCAGTGTCATCTTGGTGAGATTTTGTGACAAACAGGGTCCACCTCATGAAAGTATTCACCAAGGCTTGATGATGTATTCATTTCCAGCAAAACTACTCTCCTTTGCTTGCTGATTTTTCATCTCTCCATTTGGACCCCTAACTTACTATATGACTCACAAGGTGTGGTACAAAATTCATATAGTTAAGAAATGTTTGGCATAGGTGAATATGAACACTTGCATAAATCAAAAGTGAGGTTTGTAATAAATGCTTTCTCGTTGCTGTGCTATACATTTGCTCCTTCTTCTGCTCCACTTTTTCTGGTGTGTTTATGCTAAATCATTGTGAAACCGACTTGACACACAATATATGTCTCTTTAGTTAACCAGCATATAGAGTGGTTATGATTCTGACATGACGATTAAGTGGTATTTGCAGTAATAAGACAATGGGCAGTAATGAATACCCCAGACAGAAAGCTAATAGATGATCTGGATTTATTGTGGACATGTTAAGCATCTTATCTGTCTGTGGCATAATTCTGTACTTTCACAAAATAAGTGCAATGAGTCTGCTCAGTACTTTTATGAGACAATTAGAATCATATCCAAGATCTTTATGTACTTTAAAACAACTTGGGTTCACAGTCTTCTTGGGCTTAAAATCTATCCTTCATCTTTGTAATGATTTTTCAGTACCTGAGAATTATGAGATCACAAAAACTATTGCGCTGATGTGACCTATGCTTGAGAAATTAAATACTGACTATACTTACCTAAAGGCCTGCAAAAATGTGATTGGCCAGATCTTTTCAGATTTTGTGGGAGGGTCTTTAAGTACGAACAAAAGAAGTAAATAAATTTAACTAACAACTATAACACTTTTCTACAGTTAGGACATCTATTAATGATTTTCATAAAAACAGCGGAAGATAATTACTTCAGACAAAGACAAACCTTTGCATTATCATCCTTGAGAAATTTTGGACTGAGTTAAAAAAAAAATTAAAAGAACATACTCACAGGCACACATAATCAAACCCGAAATCACTCACCAGCTTGTTTTTAAACCCATAGTTCTGCAGTAACACCTATTTTGGGGCCTACTACAAGTGACACTCTTGCTGCCACTTATTCTAAATGAAAAGACCCTAACTCTTACTAGCCTGTTTCTACTTATTTAACTTTTCATTTCAAGTTAATGTAAATTCTAAAACCTGAAAAACGATGATCACATCCTTTCTAAATTGTCCCACTCCACCAAACTATCTGATTATAAAACCATTGCAAAATGACCACCTCTAGTCAAATTCCCAGAATAATGAGTTCATTACCTGCTAAAAGTCCTTACTAAAACATGTATAATGTATTAAGTAAATCACAACATGGTATTAGTCACTCCTTTAGTACCCTAAGTAACAATTTTCTATTACTACTTCAATTCATTTACATTGATAGGGGCAAGATAACTATAACTCTGTTCACACCAGTGTTCTCTTGAGATGACTGCCTTACTATCCATTGTGTTTGGAAACTCCTCAGAGCCACCCCTTATCTCATCTGCTTATACTAGTGGGCACTAACAGACTCCCCTTAGACAGCTAATCTCAACTTACACTTCTTCTTATCTTCCTGCCTGCTAGTGCACTACCAAGAAGGTTTACTGTTTTTCTTTCCATATTTCATTTACAATCTGCACATCCGACTGTTCTAGCATATAGACCCTTCCTACAAATTCACTTCATTAACATTCATTAGTACCTCTGATTTTACCAGGATCATAGGATCATAAGAGGTTGCTAGGCTAATGGCCCCAGGGCCTTTGCAAGCCTAGTTAAGTTCAACTCATGTTCCCAAGGGTGTCTGGTTCAAGCAGATAGGCCAATGAGGGGATGAATAGGAAGTGTGTTCCAAAGGTGAGGCAATCTCTGTGAGACAAATCTGTCTCTTCAGCAAGTTCTGTTGATGTCACATACCAGGTTAAGGTACTCACAAATATGAGAGAGTGCTGCACCCCACCTAGTGTTATGTCCCCACTAGGAAGATCAGATCACAAAGTGGTCTCCCTTGAAATAAAGGTAAAACTAGTCTCCCCACTTAACTCCAAAAACTTTAAGAACTTCTCTAAGGTAAATTACCCACTATTAAGGGATGGCATAGCTAGTTTTCAAGCTCCCCCAAATCCAGAGAACACAGAAACCTATGCCGAGGCATACACAAAAGCCCTGTATGACCATATAAACAACTGCATAAAAAAGTGACAGTACCAGATGGAATAAGCCCAGATTAAACTGCAAAAACAAGCCACCCTGGTGGACCCCTATTACTAATAGATTGTACAACAAAAGAAAAAAAATCCTGTTGAGAAGCAAGAGGAAATGTTGTGAAACTGTTTTCCACTGCCTTTATTCCAGAGAGGGAAAAAAACAGCATCAGTGCATCTAGCTGATAGGGTTACCACCTGTCTCCCTTTCTGCAAAGCAATACTGATTTGACCAGTTCTTTTTGGAGGGGGGGGGGGTGGGCATGAAACAAAGGCATTTTACAAGAAAAGAATATTTCTCACTTTTCTGTAAATGCCATTGAATGCTGTGATACTACATTTTAAGTCATCATAATATAATATAAAGTAGTATAACTAACTAACATTGCACATCACTAAGTCTTTATTTTGGTAATAAGATGAAAATAATTCTTTTTCTTCTAATGATGACATGTTTTTTTTCCTGCACCATCTCAGGGTTCAGTAAGAATATCCCACTTTGGACATCTAAAAAGATGGCAACCCTAATATCTGATCACGCATTTTGTATAACAATCTGCTTGTAGATGGTATTTTTCATAACCACATATAGAAAGTAGTGTTAGCCTTACACATAGAACTACTGATTTGTTATGCTCAAAGATCATGGTTTTGATGCATACCTCTCAACTGTCCAGATTTTTGCAGAAGGCTCAAGAGTCTTGCCTCATATTTTGGTTCATAAGTTCAAAGGTTCATAGGAAGTTACTAGGCTAATGTCCTAGGGCCTTTACAGCCCTAGTTATGTTATAGCCATGTTCCCTAATTGACCTTGGTTATATGGTCATTATTTGCTTAACGAGTCAATGATCAGCATCACCTGCCCTGTCCATGAGAGACATAGGTGTCACTCCTGGAGTGAATTTATGGTCTCCCATCCAATTATCTAGGTTGTGCTTGAATAGGATGTTGAGGAGATCTGCTTTATGTGAATTGGGAGTTTATTCCAGAGGAGTGTCAATCTCTGGGAGATATGTCTGTCTTTCCAGCATGTTCTGTTATCCCTGAAGTGAGTGACTTGTGTCCCATTTGACTTGCGGACATGCAGCATTTCCATTAGGGCAGGGTCAGAGACTGCTCTTGTAGGCCAGGCACAAGTCTCATCTCAGCAGCCTGTAGGATAGAGAGTACAGGGACTGGGCTTTCAATCTTTCCATGAAGGTCATGTTTTGAAGGCCCTGAATTTTTCTGGTGGAAACTTCTGTGGTCTCTCCAGCTGTTGCAGGTGTCTGGTGAGGTACATGCAAAAGGGAACACTGTACTCTATTAGTGGACTGATGAGGGTTGAGTATAGAGGATTTATAACATCCTTAGTCTTGGATGTGATGCCTTTATCTATGAGATGTGCAATGTAGAAGGCTTTGCTTGCCACTATGGACACATGGTGATTGAAGTTTAGATCATTATCAACCTGTGTTCCCAAATCTCGCACCACTGGTTTTGAGCTTAGGGGGATACTGTCAATATTGTAATTTGCTGGGACTTCCTCTTTGCCAGAGGGAATAATAATGTACTTTTTTGCATTTAGTTTTAGTCCATGGGTGGCTTTGATACCAATCATTTGTCTGTGTTAGTCCCTTTTGTAATATGTTAACATTGTTTGGGGTACTCAATGATTTTTACCTAGTTTGCAATTATCAGTGAACTTTGTAAGCCACAGGCCACCTACTTTCTCCTGGACTTCTGAGAAATAGATTCCAAACAGTAGAGGGCCCAGCACAGATCCTTGTGGTATGCCACTGGTAACTGATATACTTTGATCTGTTCCTAATAAAATTTGTGGTTTTCTGGACAATCCTTAGGTATTAAGGTCACTATATAATGACAAACCTTTGATTTGTATGTATATAAGAACAATAATTAAAATTGTCTTTGTCTCCACATTATTCTTGGCTTTGTCCAGATTTCTTGTGCTAAGAAGTTGAGAGTATGCTTTGATGAAGTGTTAGTATGCTGCAATATAACAAATCAAGGGATAACAATGCAACAAAACAGGAAAAATATAATGTATGAGGGAATTTATGTCTCATTTAAAAAATCTACTAACACAATTCAAAAACATTTGTTTTTGTTCTGAGTTTGTAAAATACTTTTGAGCAAAAATATCAAGTGCATTAGCATATTTCTCCAACATTCAGGATAATAATAATAATAATAATAATAATAATAATAATAATAATAATAATAATAATAATAATAATAATAATCTTCCTACTGCTTCATTCAGTGGTCTGGTGAGTGGCAGAGTTTCTTTGAAGGGTGTGGGGGGTGGTCTGTCAGTGCTTATAGCACAGAACTACAAAATGACAATCCTTGCAAAAGTTTGTAGTTTAGCTACTTTCTTTTGGTGCAATTATAAAATTGCTCTGAATTGTTTAAAACAGGGTTTAAGATAATTGTATGTGATGGTCATTAAGGAATAAAATGCCAGCACTCCTGATGCATAAGGTAAGTAAGATGCCTGTGATTCACGCTGCTGCCATTCAATTTCAATGGACTAGGAAGACAACATAACTTCTTAATGTCTAGCATGACTTGAAATGCATCCTGGGAAGGGGAAAAGAAAGAATTAATACAAGATCACTTTAATATGGAAAAACATATTAACATTTTATAAGAAGCACCGTGAGTTATTTAAATGCCTTAAATAGCTCAGAAAACAAAGATACAATTATAAAAACACATTTTTTTTAGTTTTAAGATGGAGATTTTTCTTTAAGGAGCCACAGGGTTCATCCCGCATGCATTGTACACACTGTTGGCTAGACTGTAATAGAGGACATAACATTTCTGAACCCATATGGTGGGGGAGACTACTCATTGCAGGGGGTTCTTGGCTGGTAATTTAATGCTTCTTTTTTCTTCATTGTCAACTTAACCAAATCAGTTAATTTTGGCTTGAACAGTGAACAGTGATTCAAGTGGGTGTGTTCTTAGTTACACTGTGATATGTATTTTTTATATTGTGCTATGTGGGCATAATAACATTTGCTCTAGCATCTTTCCAGTTAATTCTAACAGCGTTGTAGAGATTCCATTGCTGCCTTAATTTGGGAACTTTTAGTAAGAGCTGAGGGTACATCTAAACTTCATGTTATTGCATCTATGAACCTTTTAGTAAGGGCTGAGTGTACATTTGAACTTCATGCTATCAAAATCTAATCACATTGCATGTCGTTCATAATGAATACCCTCACGTATGGTGTTTTCTGTTAAAGTGTGACTCATCAGTTTGGGACTACGTAAGGGATGGCAGCAGGAAGCACTGTTTGTTATAATTCTATAGAATTTATTTAGAAAGTATCTGCCCAATTACTTTTAAGACTGAGCTGTTGTTCATTTTTATTTCTATACACTGCTCTGGTTTCTATGGTTACAGAATAATTTATGACTGTGTTATTTTTCTGCTGTAGACTTTGTATGCTATAACTGCCTGAGGTCAGGGCTTGGGCCTTGAAAATCAAGCATTAGTTTCATACCTGGCAGAGCAGCTGGCTGTTTTCCATGCCTTGGGTGTGGTGTCTGCTTGGGTTAGTGTTCAGTTTCTGCCGGCCTGATATCCTACTTTCTGGCTCCATGACTCAAGCCAAGTCAACCTCTATTACTCCCATTTTGCATTTAATATTTCTTTATCCATACATAAGTATTTATTGTGAGTTAGCATCAAAACTGCAGGTTCAAACACAGAGCCATGGTTTATTTATTTTTATAGTCATTTTAAAGTTTTTTTCAGCAAATGACAGTGATGATAATTTTGGGATTCAGATTTCAAACAGCTCTGCAATCCTGAAATACTGTGTTGGGCTAAAAAGGATACATTACTAGATATGCTAGTCAATTTTTTGAGTATTTGTCATTTTTGAGGTAGATGGGCAGTCTTGGGTCAAAATATTTTCACTGTGTACAGGTGGTGCTGCGGTAGCATTGTTGCCTCCCAGTAAAATGTTGTCCTGTTAGATTCTCAGCTAGAGCATCTTCTGTGTGGAGATATGTGTGAATGGGCGTACCTTCGTTGAAGGTTGTGTGCCAGAGCTGGCAACTCGGCACATAAAAATCCACTGCCAATCATTAGCGGACTGGAGTTCTGCTGTGGTGACCCCTAACCTGGAAAAGCTGAAAGACACAACAACAACAGTAATGAAAGAACATGTCTGCTGCTTACATTAACAACAGTAATTTAAGGGTCTAGCCTACATGCTTCAAGAAAACATACAGCAATAGAAATTTCAAATGTATAGAATGGAATTTTGTTAAAAAAAACAAGTGTATAAATCATTTTCTTTTCTCTTGTTGCAGTCATAACACGAGTAAACCATTTAGTTCAGGCTTGGGTGTGTCATGACTAGAGGATTTGTTTTCATTTAACTAGTAAGAACAGTATACTAAAGCTTCATGATTTCACATTGTTTTCTGGTACAGCCAGTAAGTCTTACTCACTTTTTGTATATATCAATCAAACTAGTCTGTCCCTATGCATAATCCTTTTGGGTGGTAAAGGAAGTAGCAGCCTGTGTAATAGAGCATATAAAACCTTTCTGTCTCTTCCATATTTCTCAAAGCAGTGTATATAGTTGAAATACGTAGAGTTCTGTACATTATCTAGGGTCTCTAGTATGCCATTAGCTGCTCTTGTACCTTAAATCCAGGTGTCTGGAGTTTAATCCTTTGGCATCTGACAGTTTGAATATGTTGCTAACTATTAGTCCAGTAAACATGCATTGTAAAAAAGAGCTATGGCTATATCTGCGCATAGATGTGGCAAAGACAAATAGATCATTAGTTTTGTTTATAATCTGTTGTCTTATCTAACACAGTAAGACAGTATAACATAGATACAATCAAACCACAGCAAAACAAGAAGTGACATATGTTTCAGTAAAGCACATGTGCATATATTGTGCACATTTCTCTTTGGGAGTGTCAGTGTATTCCTACAACAGGAAGCAAAGGGCACATCTACAGCAGCTCAGTCTCATATTTATTGAATGCTGACAGTGAAATGCTAGGCTATGCAGATGTACAGGTCAATGACAGTATTGGCTCATTTATGCAAAGTCCATCTAAATCTATAGATAGCAGCAGAATTTAGATGAAAAGCTGAGAAATAATTAATGGTGCAGCAGTTAAGATGAAAAACCTCATACTGAACAAAATGACAGACTGGGTTGTTTTACGAGAAAAAAAACTGAACATAAATAGGACTATAAATGATGATGCTTAATGATCACTGATTCATTTTCCAATTACCAGCTATATGCAATTAAGAATTAAGGGTAAACAAAGTCTATCATTGCTCTCAATGGGCATAAAGTGGAAAAGTTAATGTTGGGATACCACTCTATCCCAGCATATGGACACACACACACACACACACACACACACACACACACACACACACACACACACACACACACACACACACACACACACGCTAATACAAATGTATACACATGTATACACAAACACAAAATAAAAAAGGAGTGCAACTTTCCAGGCGGTTTGGAGGATCATCACCTATGACACATCTTTGGGATGGGGAGGAAATGGGACCACCTGATGAAAACACAATATGCACAGACAGAACACACAGACTCTGCACAAAAAGCATCATACCCAAAAATTGAACAGGATAACTGAGTGCTGGAATGCATCAGCACTAACTGCTGCACCAGAGTGCTGTCATTATGCATAAAAAAAAAAAACTTAAAATGTATTTGTCTGATAAACCAACTTAGTATAAAACTTAGTATAATTTGGTTACAAACCATTCATCTTAAGGACAGTGGTATAATTTTGGGGTAATAGCATAAATGAACCACTGAAAACAATGTAAATAAAATATACTTATCAAAGAAATGTATATCTGGATCACACAGTAATGAATACACAGACAAAACAGTGTATTATGTTTAAGTAAAAAAGAAAAACATTAATTGAGTTTTCTATACAATATAACAGATCAAGGTAATAGAAATATAGAATGCCATTCTGCAATAAAAGGGACTAACACATGAATATGTGCTTAAGAAAACATAGTAGTGACAAAAGCAATTTTTGCTTATTAGTAGTCTTTATTTTTTCTGAAAAAAATTTATTGTGATACAGAATGAAGAATGCTTAAGAAAAATAAAAGGAGTAATCAGCATTTTGTAGCAAAAATAAACTGTGTGTGTGTGTGTGTGTGTTCATTTGTCTGTGTGTAGAAAAAGTGCTACAGCTAAATGGTATGAAAATGTATATGACTGAACATGGCTGCTGATTTAAAATGACTGAGCATGTTGAGGATATTTATAGTTTCATAGTTTCATAGTTTAGTACTAGGCTATCTGCCCTGGGGCATTTGTAAGCCTAGCCATAGTGATGTGGCTTTCGCCACCTCATGAAATGGTACAAAAATGCACAGAATAGATTTAGAATACTGTGCCCCTGTCTAGTAGTGACACAGATGTGACCCCTGGGGTAAACTTACGATCTCCCATCCAATCATCAAGATTTCTCTTGAAGAGAGTCAGTGAGGGGCTCTGCCTAACATGAACTGGGATCTTGTTCCAAAGCATGGGAACCTCTGGGTTATGAATTTATCCCTCCAGCATGTCCTATTCATACTTGTGCCGAGGTTTAAGTCTTTAGCTCTCGTGGTCCTGATGGATTTGGATTTTTTGAGGTGGAGCATGTCCATCAGTTCCTGATTGGACATGGCCTTGTATGTCAGGCAGAGATCACCTCTGAGCAGGCGGTATACTACTGAATAGAGCTGGAGTTTCTTTAGTCTGGCAGAATAAGACATATGTTGGAGACCCTTGATCCTCTTGGTGAGGTACTTTTGTGGTCTCTCCAGCTGTTGCAAATGCCGGGTGAGGTACATACCAAATGGGGCATTGTACTCAACCATGGGTCTGATGAGGGAGGAGTATAGGGGTACAATGACATCCTTGGATCTGGATGTGAATCCCTTCATGATAAGGTGTGCAAGGTAGAATGTTTTTCTAACCACTTTGGCAACATGGGTGTCAAATGAGAGGTCGCTGTCGACTTGGGTCCCTAGGTCTCTGATTACTTTTTCCGTACTCAGTGGGTTGCTGTCTATGTGATAATTTGTGGGTACTTTGTTTTTCCCAAAGGGGATGACTATACATTTTTTGGCATTTAGTTTAAGGCCATGATTCTGGCACCAGTTGTCCATTTCTGTGAGGCCTTTTTGTAGGATGTATGTGTCCGCTGGTGTATCGACTATGGCGCCTAGTTTGCAGTCATCTGCGAACTTTGTCAGCCACAACCCTCCCATGTTTGCTTTGACATCTGAGAAATAAATGCCGAACAAGAGGGGTCCCAGGACAGATCCCTGTGGGACACCACTTGTGACTGGCTTTGAGTCTGACATTGCTCCAGCGATTTTAACTTTATGGGTTCTGTCCTTTAGCCAGTTTGCAACCCATCTAGTGACATAAGGGTTTACGTTTAAGCTGTTGAGCTTATCTATGATGCCTGAGTGGGGTATTGTGTGAAGGCCTTAGCCAAGTCCAGGTAGGCTGTATGGACTGCTTTGCCCTCATCAATGGCTCTAGTAACTGTTTCAAAAAAGTCAACCAGGTTCAAAAGGCAGGATCTGCCCTTTACAAAGCCGAACTGGGTGGGGTCAAGTGTCTGTAGGTCCCCTATGTCTCTGTTTATGAGTTCCGTAATGATTCTTTCCATAGCTTTGCAGACCAGGCTGGTTAAGCTTATGGGGCGGTAGTTCCCAGGGTCTGTAGAGGTACCCCTTTGTGGAGTGGGACCACTGTTGCTGTATGCCAGTGTTCAGGTACATATCCTGTAGTAAGGCTAAGGTTAAATAGCATTTTTATATGCGGGTTTAGCTCCTCTTGGAGTTCACGTAGCACGCATCCCGGGATACCGTCAGGTCCCACTGATGCTGTGTTTTTAGCTTTGTTGAGGCGGTTCTCACTTGGACATCTGAGATGACAGGGAGATTACATTCAGCTGGGATAAGTATTTCTTCTTTTGGGGTGAGGGAGGGAGAAATTTGCACTGAACCTGTCAGCCATAATGTTGGCAATATCTGTGGGTTCAGTGTATTTTTTGTTGTTGTGAACTAACTCTGAGCATATCTGAGGGTTTCCGCCCAGGTTTCTAACATAGCTGAAGAAGGCTTTGTGGTTATCTTTAGTGTCCTTTGCAATTTTTCTCTCAAAGTTGGCCCTGGATGTTTGAGAGAACGTAGTTTTCTGCTAATGTTGATCAGAGATGTCTTCCCTTTATGGGATTTTGCTCTGTCATGCAGTAGCTTCCTTCTTTTGTTATACAATTTGTTAATGGCTGAGGTCCACCAGACAGGACGCTTGCCTTTGGTGGTGAGGGACTTGGATTTATTTGGGATTGCATGATCCATGCATTCTTGGAGATGTCCATAGAAAGCATTTGTGAAGGATTCGGCATTGTGGGATGTGGCATCCACTGGCCCAGTGGGCTTAAAGGATACCATCTCAGTCTTAAGAAGAGTGAAGTCTGCTTTTGAGAAGTTTTTCACTGTGGTCTTTTGTGCTGGGGGGTGGAGGTGGGATATGTATATCCAGGGTGATTCGTTTGTGGTCAGATCTCACTAGTGAGGGGTATACCTCCGGTGCGGAGCATTTTGTCCCCATGTTTGTGATGATCAAGTCTAGTATATTACCTCCCCTAGTGGGAGAGGTGACTAGTTGTTCCAGTGCATTTGAATTTATGAATTTCAGGAACCTTTGGGCTAGGGTGTTAGGGCTAGAATAATGTACCCAATCTATGTTTGGGTAGTTGAAGTCTCCCAGTATGATGGTATTTTGTGATACATTCATATCCTCCAATGTCTTCAGGAAGGCTGAGTGGGGTTCCTGAGATTGGGAGGGTGGTCTGTAACATGCTACCAGTTGTATAGCAGTTTTGCCTATGGTTAGTTGCACCTGTATGGTCTCTGATGCTTCATGTGTTGCTACTAACCTGGAGGTGTGGGTGTCCTTGATGAATATGGACACTCCCCTCCCTTTGTGGTTCGGCCCGGGTTTTGGGGCCGAAAAGCATGATACGAGGTATAGCCTGGTAGCGCTGGGGTGCTCTCAGGAGCCTTGAACCAGGTTTCAAGTTACTGCACAGACGTCGATGTTCTCCATACTGAGGAGTGCATCGAGTGCCTGCATCTTGAGATTTAGACTTCTGGCATTGAGCAGCATTACCCTTAATTTTTTTCCATTTTTGTTTTCTAAGGAGGTGGGTTTGTCTTTTGAGCCTTGCCTAAAAAAGGCACTATGGGGGTGGCAAGAGCCTTAGCCAATATCTGGAAGCCCAGTGGTGACAGGTGCAAGCCGTCCCTTGCAAAGCAGCGTGGCTTGTCCAACATGTCATCCCAGGCAGACAGACATTGGATCCCCTTAGAATGACACCAGTACTTGAGCCAATTATTAAAGCTGATCATCTTGTCTTTGTATTGTGGCATCATTCTTGGTGAGGGCAAGATGCTGCTCAGGGTCAGGGTCATACCAGCCTGGGCTACATAATCAGAGAGCTCCTCTATGTCTCTTTTCATGTAGTCCAGGGAGGTACGTCTCAGGTCATTCACGCCAGCATGGACAATGACGGAGTCATATTTGTACTTGTTTTGGAGTGACCTGAGTGCGTGTGTTATGTGGCGGATCCTAGCTCCCGATAGGCAGCTCACAGTCACCCTCTCCTTGTTCAGCCTAGTAAGCGGGACATCAGTGTGTCTGACTATAGAGTCACCTATTACTAGTGTATCAGGCATGGTGTTTGGCCTTAAGGGCTGTGATTGATTGACACACTGATTTATTGAAGTATGTGTTGCATGTGTTTTGTTTTGAGGTGGTGGATTTTTGGATGTCTGCTTTGGGAGCCCCTGTTGTTTTGGTAAGTTTTTTATTAGAGCCTCTGAGTATGTCTTTGTGTTTTTATGTGTTTGGTTTGCAGTTGTGGTAGGTCTATGTGGGACTGGGTTTGTTGTGTGTGTGGTTACCATCTCCTCTTGTCTGGTCATGCCAGCCCTGAGTTGAGAGAGTTCAGTCTCCAGTTTGGCTATATAGTTGCATCTCTCACATGTATTTGTATTTGTTGGGAGGAGGAGAGGGTTGTCTGTGTACATGAGACAATTGTAGCATTGTCTCAAGATACCCAGATTAACCAGCTGAACTGGAGAGGACGCCAGTAATCTACCACTTGACATGCTAGAACAGTATAAGGGAGTGCTGTGCCTTTAAGGGAAGTGGATATTCACAGGGGTGGTAGATGGATGTTGTGCTTACTTAGTACGAGAGTGCTTACTTAGTAGAGAAGCTTAAGATTAAAGCTTTTGATGTTACCATGGAAGCCTGGAAAGTAACAGTGAACATAGTACTACATTATACAGCTTGTGACAATGTGAGGTATTTCCAGCTTTGCCAGGAGAAATAGGGCAGTGGATATGTAACATATGCCAGCAGAGCTAGGCGGAATTATGTAAAGAATTATATGTCATTTGTGTATCAAACTGATTTATACAGATGTTTGTGTTAAAAAAATGTATTTGTAAAGCTGCTTGTGTTAAAAATGTACCAACAGTGTGCCCTGTTGGACAGAAAAAGAAATATACATGTATTATTGTAACTGAATGTATATATTTAACAGAGGATACTGGAAGATACAAGGTTAATTTTAATCCACCTAACTTTGAAAATAGTTTGAAATGAAATTACCTGGTTTAGGCCACAAGGATTGTATCTTACAGTTCTCAATGCAGCCAGAGACAAAACGTCTGTACTAGGAAGCTTTCTGCATTGTCTTTGGTGTGAACTAATTACTACTCTGGACGGGTGGAGGTTTGAAATTGTTTTATGACTTCCAGGAGCTGCAGCAGATCTTAACAAGGCTCTGTGTGTGTGTATTATGGACACATATGTGCTAAATCCTGACAGCTTCTAGCCAAGAGGGGGTAACTTGGGAACCAGAAGTCAGATGACCAGATGTATGTGATGTCATTCTGTAATCCATCACTAAAAATTATATTTTAATACTAGATGAGACTAAAGTCTCATTGCAATCTGTTTTTGGAACCTGGCAGAGAAGGACCCCCTCACCTACTTCATCTTGACTTTCTCTAGTAAGTGAACAGGGAATAGTAATTCTTTAGATCAGTCAGGAAAATATAATGAGATTAGTTAAGTACTGTTTTTCTGTATCTGTGTGAATCTATTCATTTGTTTTATTTCCTGTGAGTGAAACTGTGGTGTTTATTGTAAATAGATATTTTGTATTTTCATGTTCTATTATTATTTATTATTAAATATATTTCAATTTTTCATTGTGGCCGGTCCTTTAGAGAATATTTTAACATTTGAAAGCATTTATATTTATTGGTGACACTGTGATCACTCCTGAAAGCCTCGCTGTTTGGGCAACATTACCATTTGTATTAATATTAATTTCATTCAATATAAATGGGTATCCTTGCAAGACCTTTAGAGTAGCTGGCTTTGGAGTGTCTGGTGACAGTGTAACTACCTTATAGTCTGAGCAGAAGTGGGCATAGCTAGTAAATCTGTTCCCGCCTTTCCCAGGTGTGTGTGTGTGTGTGTGTGTGAGAAAATCAAATCTCAAAGAGTGTGCGTGTCAGCTGCTTGGAGGGACACAAAGCACTGCTTTCACAGAGAGAGTGGTGGAGGACTTGGCTTGGACACTTGGCTGAGGACTGAACTCTACAGCTGTGACAGTAGGGAGTCTTATTGGGGATCTGGAAAGAGAGGGAAAACCACCTTCCAGACTGAATGTATTTCCTGTGTGCTCTTAAGGGAAATTGTGCTTGATGCAGAGAGCTGCATATGGAAATACGGGGTGTATCCATTTTTGTTCCAAGTGAACATCCCTCTCCAGTGCCAGTGGTGAGGATTTAGGCTCCTTGATTACTGGCTCAGAGTGGGTATGTCACACAGCTAATTATATTCCTGACGATAAAAAATGTCTTATGAAATGTAATGGCTGCCACAAATGTACATACCGATGTTCATTTTGGTAGAAAAATGTAAATAACATGAAAAATAATTCAAAATGACTGTTAAGACGTCACAGAAACATTTGAATCCCAAACCTTTACTAACTGTAGAACAGTTTAGGTTCCATTGGAGGTGTCATATCGGACATTAAAACATTCAGGAATAGATGAGATAATTATATTATTGAAGCTGAGCATTACTGGCTGCTTAGAGAAGAGATAATGGATATAATAAGATAAGAATGTGAGTGGTACATTGTAAAAACATCCAAACAAGACAACTTTCTAAGGAATAATTGTGACTGAGCTATACGTTAAACATAGCACTATCTATAGAAGAAAAACCTCATGCTGATCAAAATGACTGACAGGGTAATTTTACAAGAAAAGCAGCAACATAAATAGGAATATAAATGGCTATGCCTAATGATCATTTATTAACTGACACTGTTTAGTAGTATGTAGTGGAGCTTTTCTCCCCGGGCCTCCACTGAAAATGGACATATATCCAGCTGGACTAGCCCGGTAAACAAATGTAAAATAAAATAAATAAATAAATAAAATTTCCAAATGACCTGCTGCATGTAATTTGCAATTATGGGGAGATTTTGAATTATTGCAGGATGCAAATGAATGTACTATTAACAGAATGTTAACTTTCTTCGGCGGCAGCAGTATTTCTGGCATGGTAAAATGTCATGTACCTCTAAGTGTGGATTTCAGTCAAAAAACTGTACAAAATGTATTTTACGTAAGATGATAATGACAGAATGTGCAAGTGAAAAAATGACAAAAAGAAATTCAATGGCAAAAAAGGGTATAGGGTGACAAGTTTAAGTAAAATATGAATATAAAATGATGGATACAAGAAGTGATGTGAGAGACATCCACAATTAAGTCAGTCATAGAAGATGAACCTTTTGGCCTATGCTTAGAACTGCACTATGAGTTAAACTGATGAATAATTTTATCACTCCAGAACTAGCAAGCATGGCAATTAAGAAAATCTTGGATAAAAGAGTTGATTTGTCTATGATATCTGTGAAAGGGTGTTACAAGTTATTTTCACACATACTAATGGATAAGTTGGAAGTGTTACCAACACTATATATATATATATATATATATATGTATATATATATATATATATATATATATATAAATGGTGGGAGGGGTATATGTACCCCTATTGGCCAGTGTGTGCCCGCCATAAAAGCCCAGCAGCCCTGGGTCAATAGGCTACTGGCTGGCCGGTGTCTAGTTGCCCAGCCTGGGTTACCTGGGATAGCTCTGTTGAGTGAAAGCTGGACATAAAACCAACCAACCTGCCAAACATGAACTGAGAATTGCTACACTTAATGTAGGTTCACTGACAGGATGCAGCTTAGAAGTGGATGACATGATGTTACGGAGGAGGCTGGACATCCTATGTATCCAAGAGATGAGATGGAAGGGCAGTGCAACAAAGCCACTTGGCTTGGGATCCAGACTCTACTACTCAGGTGGTGGACAGGCTAGAAATGGTGTAGGAATTGTGGTGAGACAGAGGCTTCATAAGTCAGTGAGGGATATCATCAGAATTAATGACAGACTCATGGCAATCAGACTCCAGTGTAATGATAGGACAGTATTCATAATCTCAGTCTATGCCCCACAGCAGGGTTGTGATAGTGAGGAAAAGAGTGCATTCAGACAGCAGTTGCAGGACCTACTAGATAAAGCAGGACAACATGAATTGGTGTTGATAATGGGTGACTTAAATGCACATATCGGGACAGACAGAACAGGATATGAGGACTGCCTGGGTCCACATGGGTGGCGCAATAGGAATAAAGAAGGAGAAGCCATTCTAGACTTCTGTCTGGCAAATGGCTTGATAGTAGCCAACACATGGTTCAGAAAGAGAGACAGTCACAAGGTCACATACAAGAGTAGCCAACATGCAACTCAGGTAGACTTCCTCCTAGTAAGGAAAAGGCACTGGGGTAGAATCCATGATTGCAAAGTCATCCCTAGCGAAACAGTCGGTTGACAGCATAAACCAGTAGTTGCCACAATCAGCTGCAAGCAGTGGTCAGAGAAGGCTCTAAGATCAACAGAGACCAGGCTGAAGACCTGGAAGTTGACTGGAGAGAAAGTACAGCAGTTCAAGGAATTACTCAGGGCTCTAGCACCCCAAGAAGAGGAGGAAATAAGTGGAGTTGAAGAAGAGTGGCAGTGCCTAAAAACAGCATGTGTTAGGACAACAGAAAAGATATGTGGCCGAGCCAGGTACGGAAATAAGGTACATAAGGAAAGCTGGTGGTGGAATGCAGAAGTGCAGGAAGTAATCAAAAGAAAGAAGGAGTGCAGGAAGAAGTGGGAGATTGAAAAGACTGACCAAGCTAGGAAGGACTACTGGTTGGCTAACAAAGAAACTAAGAAAGAAGTTGCAATAGCAAAGAATAGGGCATCAGAGGCACTCTATCAGCTTCTGGAAAGTGACTCAGTAAGGGGCACAAAGAAACTATACCAGGTTGCAAGGCAAAGACAGAAAGATAAAGAAGATAGTCAGACACCCTTCATAAGAGATTCCAGCAACAACCTGCTTACCAGCCCACAGGACATCAAAGGCAGCTGGAAGGAGTATTTCCAGCAGCTTCTGAATGAAGAAAACCCCACAGAAGCGGTACTGCCCCAGAAACAGCCTACAATGAGAGTAGAAGAGGAGCCCAGCTTAGAAGAAGTAAGAGCAGCACTAAGGAAAATGAAGTCAGGGAAAGCAGCAGGCTCAGATGAGGTCACAGCAGATATGATAAAGATGCTGGGTGAGCTAGGGGAGAAATGGCTCCTGAGGGTACTAATTGCAGTGTGGAGAGAAAGGCGTATCCCAGATGACTGGAGAATAAGCATACTCGTGCCAGTGTACAAGAACAAAGGGGACATCCACAACTGTGGACAGTACAGAGGCATCAAACTCCTACCACATTGCATGAAAGTTCTGGAGAGGGTGATTGATAAACGGATACGCAGAATAGTAGAATGTAAGATGGGAGATGAACAGTTCGGATTCAGATCAGGATGCAGCACAATTGACTCGATGTTTGCATTGAGACAGATACTTGAGAAAAACTAGAGAAGAGGAGAGAGTCAAACTGGGCTTTCCTAGACTTGGAGAAAGCATATGACAAGGTCCCAAGAAAGCTGATCTGGGCAGTACTGCGGTGGTTTGAAGTCCCAGAAACACTGGTAGAATTAGTACAGGCTATGTACAAGGACCCAGTGACTCAAGTACGAACAGTGTTTGGCCTCACTCAGGGGTTCCCAGTGGGAGTGGGTGTACACCAGGGTTCAGCTCCGAGCCCACTGCTGTTCATACTGTTAATGGACTACATCAGCAAACAGGTTGGAGGGGTCAGAGCAACAAAGCTGCTGTATGCAGACGATGTGGCAGTACAGACAGACTCTGATCTAGAACTTCAGCAAAGGATAGGAGAATGGAATGCAAATCTGAAGGCACATGGGATGAAACTAAGCACAGATAAGACAGTGGTAATGGCAGCAGATTGGGGAAATCAGAAGAAGCTGAGAATAGAAATAGATGGGAAGATAGTGGAACAGGTAAACAGCTTCAAGTATATGGGAGGGGTGGTTGAGGAGAAGGGTAGTCTGAATGAAGAGGTCAAAGCTAGAATCAGAGGGGCTGCAGCCAACTGGCATAGAGTATCAGGTGTAGTCTATGACAGAAGAATGCCAAAGAAGCTGAAAAGTAAGGTGTACAAGACAGTGGTGCGACCAGTACTACTGTATGGTACAGAAACCTGGGCAGTAAAGGCAGAACAGTTGAAGAAGCTAGAGGTGATGGAAATGAAGTGCCTGAGAAAGGTGGTAGGATGCTCACTGTGGGACAGGCGAAGAAATGAGGACATAAGAGCAGAAGCCAAAGTCGCTCCAATTGCAGAAAAGATCAAAGAGAACAGATTACGATGGTATAGGCACATGTGTAGAAAAGCAGAAGACAATCTGGGAGGGAGATTTGGGACAGACAGGAAGAAGGTAAGAGGAAGCGAGGGCATCCAGCAAAGAGGTGGATGGATTGTGTGAAAGAAGTTCTGCGACAGTCAGGCATGAGTGTTGAAGAAGGCAGGAGAGTGGCACTGAACCGAGAGAGTTGGCGACAGTTAATACGATACCCCGACCCCATGTAAATGG
Organism: Protopterus annectens; assembly: GCF_019279795.1. Lineage (NCBI taxonomy): Eukaryota > Metazoa > Chordata > Ceratodontiformes > Protopteridae > Protopterus > Protopterus annectens. Next base: position 416,142,453 of record NC_056726.1, on the reverse strand, counting down.
GAAAAAGGGGGATGATGATGATGATGATGATATATATATATATATATATATATATATATATATATATATATATATATATATATATGTGTGTGTGTTTGTGTGTGTGTGTGTGTGTGTGTGTGTGTGTGTGTGTGTGTGTGTGTGTGTGTGTGTGTGTGTGCGTGTGTGTGTGTGTGTGAAAAGTGTCCCTTATTGGTAAAATAACTGCATCTACAACCTATGATGGAAAACAGAGATTTCCAATATGTATGACTGTGATACCGTGATACGAGAAAGACAATGTTTTCGGTAGTAAACAAGTAAGAAATATCATTCTCAGTTGCAGCACTGTTAAGAAACTACAAGTGGTAGCCACTGATAATAACAAATGTGCTACATACGGGCGGGCTGTTGTTTTTTTATTGCAGAGGACAAGCAAATGTTTGCAAAAGAGAAAGGAACTTTAGAAGGCATAAAGGAAAATACTAAGTCAGTAACAAATATTATTTCTGAATTCCAAGCCACCAGGACAATGCCCTGTGCTGTTATTCAAGATATAACGGGACTTTAGAATGAAGAAAAGTGTTTTCTAAAGTAACATGCAGTTAATGGCCTACACTATTAAGGCTGGTGCTTAGGAAGACTGAGGTAGGAGCTGTGCATTTCTTTGGAGACTTCAGTCACCATTAACCCAGTGCTAAAGACTAAAGATATTTTTCACAAATAAGGGGGTTGGGGTGCAATGAGTCACAGTACCTTAACTGTTGCAGGAATACTTATTAATGGAAATGGAGTAGCATTCTGAGAAATATCTTACCAGTTAACACACATAAAAGGTTATTCCAATATTCCAATATAGCTAACTAGTTTTCAGAGTAATTTCTGCACTTGTTATTTGCAACAGGCAAAGGACTGGGTACCCCATGGAATTCCTAATGCTGTTCTACCAATATGTTATTATGGTGAAAGGGAGGAATAGCAAAAAAGCACCTGGATAATGTATGAAATGGCTTCATTAGGCTAAAAGAGTAAGGATTTATAATAAACAGAGTCATTTTTTTCAAAGACAACATTTTGAAATGTGGGCATGTGGTTGATGATGATGGATTATGCAAGTTACAAGGTGAGATGAGTCTGTGACAAAGGCCACTGAGGTAATTCTTAGGAATGATAAGCCACTGCCAAAAATGTTTACTGATCCTCTTGGCACATTAGACATTTAACTGACTTGGTATACAGTGAGTATGAAAATAAATAGAAGACTGTCAATACACTTTCAAGGGGTCAAATGAATGATCATTTCAGATGAAGTGTTTACTAACTTTGCTTCATCTTTGTCTTTAGGCTGGCATACATTCCTACCATACAAGTTTCAAATGATATGGAAAGACCCAAAGTTACTGACCAAAGCTGAATGTAACTTTTTCCAGATGTGCAGAAAAGTCCTTTAGTCTGAGGGGAAAGAAATTCACCCATTATAATTAAAGAAGAATATTTATGCTAGTTATAGGTCAGACTGATAGACTTCAGCATGAGTAAAGGGATATCTAAACTCAGCCATAAATAAATCATCATTCATGAATTTAACAAGTAGAAGCTGTGATGCAGTAAATGATGTATTTATGAACATAAACAGGGATAAAATCTTCAATGACTCAAACAGATCTACTCAGTATACTGTTACTGATGTCTATATTTTAGTTTATTTTTTTTTACTGGTGGAACACTGATTCATTTGGATTAATTTCTAAGTCACCCCAGGAGAGTATAAAGAGTGAAAAAAAAATAAAATGTTACAGTTGAACACTGCACAATAAAAAAAGTAAATTGAAAGAAAAGGCATTACAAAGAAATTACATCAGAGTAGTTATATACATACAGAAAACTGGTATAAAAATGTTTCATCATGGAAAGGTAGAGCTATTATAATTAAGTGTATTCAAAGCAGAAGAAAGTTGTACATAATTAAGTTAATGTTATTTATGATATTTACAAAGGAATTATTACTGCCTATTGTGAACCTATAGCAAGGAGGAACAAGTGGACAAGCAAATTAAAAAAATAGAATACTTTAATTAGTAGGATACAAATCAGAAAAAGGGGTATTACTTAACTTTCATAAATTCACCCTAGCCATAAAGCACTTGTAGAGCATGGATCTCCATAATTATGCCCACAAATCAGTAAAAAATAGGCTTGTTAAGCACCCCTTCAGTGCAATTAAGCACTAGTCTCACACTAAAGCATTAACAGGCTTATTAAGCACCTCTTCAGTTCAATTAAGCAGTAGTCTCACACTAGAGCATTAACAGGCTTGTTAAGCACCTCTTCAGTGCAATTAAGCACTAGTCTCACACTAGAGCATTAGCAGTGCTCAGCTTCCACAACAAAAGAGCATTGGGAAACTGTTAAACACCTTCTCTGACTTTTCTATTTTGAGTCTGAATAAAGTGTTTAT